>NC_029788.2:129603632-129610745 GCF_000816755.2 Arachis ipaensis | reverse complement strand
TTTTTTTTTTTTTTTAAATAATCTTAATTGATTAAAATTATGTCATTTTAGTTAAAGTTTATATAAAAAGTGTCTGACAATTTTTATTACTTTTCAATCTAACTTTTATATGAATTAAGTCTACTTAATTTCTAATATAATATTATAACAAAATTAAAAGATTATTATTATTAGATCATCCTTATATTATATATAAGTTTAAGTTGTAGTTAAGTTTTACGCTCTAATTACTTATCCAATCTTAAATATGAGGGAGCGTACAAAAGTAAGAATTAATTGGTACATTTTAAGTTAGACCAATTTAGTTTCTAATAGTTTGCATTATATAGTACATAATTTTTAAAATTTATTTAAGCGTTATTTGAAAATTGAAATCACCAAGTATTGATGTGAAATTATAAGTGGAAAGTTGAATAACAATTACGTAAGTTTGTTGATATAGGTTATGCAATGATCATAGTGTTACTTTCAAATATTTCCATTCAATAAGCAACAAATTAAACCGTTTAATATACCTAAAACAAACAGTATTATACAAAATATATCTTATTACACCGCCAATTGCAATGCCAACATAAAAATTATATCAACAAAAAATGCTGCCGGCCTCTAATTTATTGCTTTATTATATAATAATAACAATAACGTGACCAACCTATGTTTACCTGTTATTTTTTTCCAAATTATATGAAGTTATCGGATTACAACATATGGCAAATAATGTTCAATTCTGCCTTGGGTCATAATAGATCTATGCAGGTACCGTCATCCCCCCCTTTTTTTTTCACTACAAGAAAATAGAGTTATTTTGACACTCTATTTTTTAACATCATAATTAAATTTAAAAATTAATATATATTTTTGATAAATATCACAAATGTCAAATTTTTTATATTTTTTTTATGAATAATTTGATTGTAGAAAATTACTCTTCAATTTTGACACTCATTTGTTTTCAACTTACTCTATTATTTCTTTTCTTCGTTGAGCTCCGTCAATTTTGGCATCACACTACTCTCAGTTTAGAATTATACTACTCATTCTTCATCTTCAAAATCTCAGTTTATTCTTTAGTTTCAAGATCTCATCTCATTCTTTGTTAAAAATTTTTGTTGAGAGTTTTTTATGATCAATAAATATCAAAATAGTATTTTTTACGGTTAATAAATATCACAAAAAATATATTCTCAAATTTTTCTAATAAATTATTTTTGACGGTCAATATTTATCAAAATAAAATTTAAACTTTTTTTTACAATTACTTATATGTTAAAAATATTATTTTTGACAGAACTTTTATTAACATATTTTCATAGTTAAAATAGTGTCAAAATTTATTTTTTTGGCGAATTTTAATTTTTTGACACATAATAATCCTAAAAAATAGTCTATAAAATAGTCTATATTGTTGTAGTGATTAAAATTGATTTTTTTATATTATTCTTGTTTAAGTATTATGTTGACAATGACAATCTACTCTTTTCACTAATAGCTGAAAAATCAAAGCCTTATTATTATTTTTTTCCCTCTCAAAAAGCTAAAAAAGTTAAGTGAATACTAACAGTTTTCACTCTCGTGAAGAACTTTTGCAAAATTTTCACCTAGTGCGAAATAATTTTGATGGAAACATTGCTTCTGTCAATGAAAACATCAAAAGTTAATTAGAATCTTTCAAGCATAACAAAGCCAATACTTCTAATTTTAAGCGTCGTGAAGTAATTATTTTATTAGAAATTACATATTAACTTTCTTCTCATCCTTTTCCATGCATGTGAGATCTCAAACATTTTTTTTTTTGTAAGGCCTAAACCGACGCATTATCATTTTATTAGTTAAAGGACTCCATCACATAAAATGATTAACCCTCAAAGCAGAGAAGAGTTACATGAGTCTTAAAAAAGTAGGGAAAAAATGAATGTCAAAGTTGAGAGTATACTAGAAAAATATATTTTTTTGGTTTTTCAAAGTATCTTTTAATTCGATAGGTCAAGGATTAATTTATTGTAGATCAGAATTTCATTTAAGGATTTAGCGCTAGCTAATGGATTGCTGCATGCACAATGCAGGATTCGAACTCTTCGACACTTGGTTAAACAGATTAGTGAGCTAACTACTAGATCAACCCAAATAGGGCCGTCAAAATGGATCAAACCCATCGGGCCAGCCCATTTACCCATTTAAATGGGCGGGCTTTGCCTCTAAAATTAAGCCCATTTAAATTTCGGGTTAAACGGACTAGTCCACGCTATTATATGATAGAATTAACATGAGTATATTTCATCATTAAATAAACAAAGTTAACGCAAAACAAAATTATACGTAAAGAGAAAAAAAAGAGTTAAAATATCCAAAGTGATAAAAAGAATATTTTTACAATTTTATTCTATCATCACTACAAGAAAAGAGAACTATTTTAACATGATTTTTTTTAACAGCCACAGTTAAGTGTAAAAATTAATATATATTTTTGACAAATATCACAAATGTCAAATTTTCTATGTTTTTTTATTTATAATTTGATTGTAGAAAATTATTTCTCAATTTTGACACTCATTTGTTTTCAACTTACTCTATTATTTCTTTTCTTCGTTGAGCTCCGTCAATTTTGGCATCACACTACTCTCAGTTTAGAATTATACTACTCATTCTTCATCTTCAAAATCTCAGTTTATTCTTTAGTTTCAAGATCTCATCTCATTCTTTGTTAAAAATTTTTGTTGAGAGTTTTTTATGATCAATAAATATCAAAATAGTATTTTTTACGGTTAATAAATATCACAAAAAATATATTCTCAAATTTTTCTAATAAATTATTTTTGACGGTCAATATTTATCAAAATAAAATTTAAACTTTTTTTTACAATTACTTATATGTTAAAAATATTATTTTTGACAGAACTTTTATTAACATATTTTCATAGTTAAAATAGTGTCAAAATTTATTTTTTTGGCGAATTTTAATTTTTTGACACATAATAATCCTAAAAAATAGTCTATAAAATAGTCTATATTGTTGTAGTGATTAAAATTGATTTTTTTATATTATTCTTGTTTAAGTATTATGTTGACAATGACAATCTACTCTTTTCACTAATAGCTGAAAAATCAAAGCCTTATTATTATTTTTTTCCCTCTCAAAAAGCTAAAAAAGTTAAGTGAATACTAACAGTTTTCACTCTCGTGAAGAACTTTTGCAAAATTTTCACCTAGTGCGAAATAATTTTGATGGAAACATTGCTTCTGTCAATGAAAACATCAAAAGTTAATTAGAATCTTTCAAGCATAACAAAGCCAATACTTCTAATTTTAAGCGTCGTGAAGTAATTATTTTATTAGAAATTACATATTAACTTTCTTCTCATCCTTTTCCATGCATGTGAGATCTCAAACATTTTTTTTTTTGTAAGGCCTAAACCGACGCATTATCATTTTATTAGTTAAAGGACTCCATCACATAAAATGATTAACCCTCAAAGCAGAGAAGAGTTACATGAGTCTTAAAAAAGTAGGGAAAAAATGAATGTCAAAGTTGAGAGTATACTAGAAAAATATATTTTTTTGGTTTTTCAAAGTATCTTTTAATTCGATAGGTCAAGGATTAATTTATTGTAGATCAGAATTTCATTTAAGGATTTAGCGCTAGCTAATGGATTGCTGCATGCACAATGCAGGATTCGAACTCTTCGACACTTGGTTAAACAGAGCTAACTACTAACTACTAGATCAACCCAAATAGGGCCGTCAAAATGGATCAAACCCATCGGGCCAGCCCATTTACCCATTTAAATGGGTGCCTCTAAACTCTAAAATTAAGCCCATTTAAATTTCGGGTTAAACGGACTAGTCCGCATTAACCCGAAAAAAATAACGGCTTAAACAGGCTAGCCCGCGGGCTAAACGGGTGGCCTTCCTATTCGACACGAAAATCCGACCCATCAACTAAAAAAAAACTTATTTTTAAAAGATTTTTGACCTAAAAGTGATATTTTTTATCAAAATATTTTTCAAAAAATAAAATAAAAAGATAAACGGACTGGTCTATTTAATCCATCGAACTGACCATAAACAGTTCGAGTTAAAAAATTATGGCCCGCAAATGAAGCGGGTTTAAACGGTCCAACTCATTTAACCCACAGACTTAACGAGTCGAGTATAAATAGGTTAGACTAGTCCGTTTGACAGCCCTTACCCAACGTGATTAGAAAAATATATCTTTATTTGATTGCTCAAAACAAAATTTTTATTGAACTTTTACTATTAAGTCAAAAAATATAATTCTTTGTCAAAATGTAAGTCTTGTTAATTATTTAGTATTTATTTTGCTATTATTAAGTGTCATAATAATTTAACTTGATTCTAAGTCCATTTAAATTTATTTTAGATCAGCTGGATATTACTAATCTTCTTGGATAGATGCCCAAACTTATTATAATAAACTAACTATCTTCATTTTGCAAGCTCTTTAAAGATATCTTCTTAGTAGAAATTAAACTCAAACTATTCTTATAAGCTGTAGAATGAGAAGCTACAAAATACTTAACGTTTGGACCTTGAAATAAAGAAATTCACAAGGTCAAAGTAAACACCTTGTTGACCGAGTCCACAACCTTCTTACTAAAGATAGATATTAATAGTAATATTAGAAAAACAAAAAAAAAATTGTCTTATTTAATCTTTATTAATTATTATTATTATAATAATTAATAAATATTAAATAAAATAAATTCTGGTTATTTTAATTTTTTTTGTTATTAAACATTTTTGGATATCAAATACTACTTAGCTTGACTATTAACTATTAATATATAATGTTTCAATTATTTAAATAATATACATATAATTGATGAAAGCATGAAGAAATTAAAAAAGATCCGTTTTGCATTGCCATAGTCAAATCCATATAATTAAAAGAGTAGTGAAAAGAATAATAATGCACGGTGTTCCTTTTTCTTTGTCTGATCCCTACGTAGTTATACAGAAAGATCAAGCATTAGGGAACAAAATTTTGGCACCTGTCAGATTAAAATTGCTTCAAGATGGCTAGCTTTTAAAAAATTAGTGGTATTTATATATATAGAAGCATTACAAAAAAGCATCCAGGTTCATGAACTAGTTGATTATTATTAATTATAACTATATATGAACAAGTAGTTGTGTGTATCTTTTCAACCGCGTCACCAAGTCATCATTTGATGTTTTTCAACTGATTTTACCCTTCCTCTTCTTATCTTCATTAATTTGTCAATTATCATCATTTCATGTTTTAGATTAGATATGATTTGAAAAATGTGCATAATTCTAAAGTTGTCTTAAAAGTTTGTTTCTGACTTTTGGTTTCATCCATTTTTTTTTTAAATATGCCATTTTTTTAATGTTTGCTTCTCTAATTTATTGTGAATTGAAATTTTATTTAAAAATTTATTACTGACTAATAAATTACTATATACAAAAAGCACAATTCAAGTTTCTAATACTTTTTAACAGTTACTTAAGCAAATGACTAAGATAATTAGTCAATATTTAATTTCTCTAAATACATTTTGTTATAGTCTAATATCTAAATGGATTTCAAGTATTTTTTCAGTCCAGATTTATTTTTTTGAAAATATTAAGGTAGTATTTGGTGGAGAGATAAAGACAGAAAGATTGAGACTGAAAGACAGAGATTAAGAGACAAAGATTGAAATAAATCTCAATATTCTGTTTGGTGCAAGGTGGGAAACAAAAATTGAAACAAGAATGAAACTCTAATTTAATTTGTACAAAGAGTAAAATTAGAATTAATTAATTAAAATGAGGATATTTTAGATATAAAATGTTATTAAAGTTTCAGTCTCCATTTCTAAAAATTTTAATCTTCTGTATCCCTACTTTTTGGAGATACTGAAATACTGAAATTTTAAGGACAGAGACAAAAATTTTAGTATCAGTCTCTGAACCAACAAATATAATATTGAATCTCAGTCTTTCAATCTCTATTTCAATACTTCAAAACAAACGCTACCTAAACTACCGTAAGATACTCAAATTGAATAAATTATTCCATCAAAATTGATCAGGTCAGATTTAATAAAGATCTTTTTTAGAAAATCAAGAATACATTATAAATATTAGATGAAACATCTACATAAAATACATCTTATTTTATTCTATCTATTGGAATTAGACTAATTTAATCGTCAAAGATTCTAATTAACAATTGAAAGTCTATATCTACATCTAAGTAACTACACTGCTAAACACTTTTTAATTATAAAAGAAAACTAAATCACTTAGTAGATAATATTTAGGGAAACGTCAAATTAGCTTGTTAATTAATATTATGCCCCCAAATTCATGAAGTTTGTCATTTCATCATTATTTTTCTACTTTAATTTGCTGGGCTCCATATTTATAGTGGATGTCCAACAAGAAAGAAAAAGAATGTTGTTTGTTGTAAACATAATGTCTTCTCCTTTCAAAGCATTTACCCAACAAAACTATAGATTATAATATAATTAACTTTTGCGCCTCCTTCTCCTATTTGATCATTTTATTTTTGTGCTAGATTAAGTAATGCCGCTACTACTTAGTTTAATGAGTAATCTTTTCGAGAAAAAATTCCAACGAATTGGCTATTTAGATCATTCATATATGTTTAAGGTTCAGAAAATGATCGTTTAAAGATAAAATTTAAATACAGTGAATATATACACACTATATATATATATATATACTTAATATTGAAAAAATACAAAAAAAAAAAAAGAAAAAAAAGAAGAGACGTGTGTTGCACACATTTTTCTAATGGATTTGTATCAATTTGAATGAACTTAATTATAAAACATGTGGACATGTAACATCACTGAAATTTTCTTTTAATCAATACTTTTATTTACTGTATCTGAATACCAGGTACATATGTCAGCGGTAAACATGGATTCGTGTGGGCATTAATTAAAAAACGATGTTGTTTGATCACTAAATTAATGTTACGGGTGGAAATAGGCTAAATGGTCTGTGAGAAGTTTGTCTATTGACTTATATTTGGCTTGATCTATTATAAAATAGATCTAAATTTAGATTATTATAAAAATTTTAATATATTAATAGATAAGACTCAAATTTACTAAA
>NC_029788.2:129600458-129603517 GCF_000816755.2 Arachis ipaensis | reverse complement strand
ACATTTTATTAATAATAAAATTATTAAATATTTTAAATTTATTAATTTTATTATAAATATTTTTATATATTTTAAATATTTTAAAAATTTAAAATTTTTTATAAATATTAAATTTAGTATATTATACATAATTAAATTTTATTTAAAAAATAATTTTTTAAATAATATTCTTAAATTTTTTATTTTTATAAAAAAATTATTAAATTTTTTAACAGTCTTTAAGTTAGATTAGACTAAATAATAGGTCAAATTTAATATTTAAACAAAAATCTATAACAACTTATACGTTAAACTCAAATCAATTAACTATATATGATACATCTGACCTATTAAAAATAAAGTCTGACGTAACTTATTTTCATTTATCTAATTAAAGTTTAACATTAAATTACGGGTGCATATGGGGTCGGGTGAAGCCGGGTTCGCCGTGATCCGAACTCGACTCTAAATAATGACCGGGTCTATTTATGAGACTCTTACCCGATCCTAAACTCGATAAAATCGTGTTACTTTCGGGTCACACTTAAGCTGGGTCTAGACCGGGTGAAGCCCGGATCTTGATCAACTTTATCACATCACTAAAAATTAGATTCTACATCTTTTGAACCTCTAAATTTTGAAAAATAATTATTCCATAACAATGCAACATTCGCATAATAATAATTTAGAATCTAATAATAATAATTTAAAGTTTCATAATAATAATTATATCAATTACACATTAAATATTCAAAGTTCAAAAGACAATTAAAACAAAGTTAACAACCAACACAAGATTAACATAATAATAATAATTTATAGTGTCATACCAACCAATAACAACAAAATATTAAATAGCAAACAACTACACGGGTCCAACGGGCCGGGACCGGGTGACCCGAGACTTGGCCCGTACCCGATTTAATAAATAATCGGAGTCATCTATTGAAATCTCGGGTCTGATCGGACTATAACAAAGTCGGGCCAAATTAGCCGCGAAGTCATCGGGTCCGGTCCGGGTCTTCGGACCAGACCGGGTCTTGTGCACCCTTACATTAAATACACACTCTCTTATAATATATTATGATACACTACTATATGACATTTAATTTATATATGTGTTTAAAAAAATATTTCCAATTTGTATATTACATAGAGTCTTACAGACACGCATGTATGTTCTATATAGTGACTATCGAATTAAACATATATATTATTCACTTAATTAATAGAATAATAACATTAAAAATAAAATAAATATTTGCAAGATTGGC
This sequence comes from Arachis ipaensis, assembly GCF_000816755.2. NCBI lineage: Eukaryota > Viridiplantae > Streptophyta > Magnoliopsida > Fabales > Fabaceae > Arachis > Arachis ipaensis. The sequence continues at coordinate 129,602,264 of NC_029788.2, read as the reverse complement.
ATCTCTCTCTATATATATAGAAGTTATAATCCTTCAGACATAAAGTCCGAAGCCATACATATATATTATAGCAAGAAAGGCGAATAGCTTGAGGGAATTAAACTCTTATTTATTGCTAATAATAGGGTTTAATTAATTTAATATATGGAAGCCATGGATGACATGCTCCTAGCTAATTGGGTTAATCTTCATCATTCTTCCATAAACGTGCCCTCATCTTACTTGCAACCACCGGAAACTAGACCAGGTACACTCTTCATCTCTTCCGGTAAGACCATTCCGGTCGTCGATCTTGAGGAACATCATCATCATCATCATGCTGACATCATAAACCAAATTTTGAAAGCTTCTGAGGAGTATGGATTTTTCCAGGTATACATACATGCATTTCTTTAATTTAATTTCCTCTACTCTACCGTGTATCTAATTATTCTATATATTTATATTGATTAAACTATTATTTTTATTCATAAGAATTTTCAAGTCTAAAAAATTTAGCCATGAATGAAACTAATTTTATATTTATAAAATATATCTTCTATAAACAAAATTATTTGAGTGTTGATTTTGTTCATAGGCGCATTTGTTAGCCTTTTGAAAGTTTTAACACGGTGAAAACTCAGGTGTAGTCGACTTCACGTGAAATTGATAGTTGAGAGTTATTAGATGAAAATTTAGTCAAATCAGTCAAATCATCTAACGGCTCTCAACTATCAACTTCACATGAAGTCGACTGCACCTGAATTTTCACCATGTTAATTTATTTATTTTTTGTGAATACAATGTTAATTTTATTTTATGAATAAATTTTTTAATGTTCTAAATTTTATAAATAAAAATAATAGATTATATAGTTAATACAAACTTAATCAAATTGGGTTAGTCGCCAATTAGTTATAGCTCAAACGGCATAACCTCCTCATACTTACCAAAGAAGTCGCGGGTTCGAGCGTTCTTATCTTTGGTAAAAAAATAAAAAAATGCCAACAATTTATAACTCAAATAACATAGTTTCTCCGTATACACCTAAAAGTCGCGAATTCGAGTCTTTTTAGATTAGTTTTTGGAACAGTGAAAAATAAAGAAAAAAATAATTAATACAAACTTTAAGCAAAGATAGAACCTATAGCTATTGATGAATAGTTAGCTTTTATGATAGATACAAGATCCCTCTTTCAAGGTTTTTTTTTTCTTTTTTCTTTTTTCTTTTTTCCCCTAACTCACAATTAAGTACGTAGTAACGCATGGCTTCATGGAACAGCAAGTTGGAAATATTTCATACTAAGCATACACACGTACGACATAGTTTGAATTAAAGAGACTGAATACTAAATAGGAAATTACAACTTAATTCATAATTAATTCAACATCTCATCAAGTCATGATCAGAGGGAGAGAGGCTCAATTAATGTCAATTCAAGTTGGAGAAAAGTAATTTAATTTTACTAATTTTATATATACCAAATAGAAAGAGAAGAGAACTAACATTCATATAAATTTGTTTTCTAATGCATCAACTTGTTCAAATAAATAACCAATTATTTTAATGAAATGGTGCCTTATTTTCGTACGTGGTAAAAAGTATGGCTAGGTGGTATCTTAGGGGAGCAGGTAAGTTATATTGCATCATATTCCGGTGGTCGCATTAAAAGGTGTGATAATAAATGATAGTAACTATTAATTTCACGTTCAAACTACAAATATTAATCAATTACAAGAAAAAATTAAAATAATATTAATTTCTCTAAAAATATGGCTAAATGATATTGTATTATTCTAACCACAATTTCATGTGTATTTTGCTTT
>NC_029788.2:129595097-129598926 GCF_000816755.2 Arachis ipaensis | reverse complement strand
ATATATAGCATATATAGCATTATTCTTAAAATATTTGAAGTAGATTAGATATTAAGTATAATATTATTTGTGAATCAAGTTAATACAGTTAAAGCTAAGGTTAGTACAGTAGGCATAGATAGTCGTTAGTATTATAATTGTAATTATCAGTATAAATATGTATACCAATTATTACATCAGATGAAGAAAAATAAACACATTTCTTTCAATTTTTCTGTTAATAACTTGGTATTAAAAATATTTTTTTTTATTTAGTTTCTGGCAGTTTTCTTTTTCAGTGTAGCAACTTTTTCTTCCGTGTTGATCATTCTTTAGACATCATTTCTCGTAAATCACCACATTTTTTTTATTCCTCTTGTTTTTTTGAACTCAATTGAAGAAATTTTGCCACCTAGCTCTTCTGTACATTCTGCTCCATTACCGTTATTTTTCTGGTTCGTTTCATCAAGCCTCTATCATTTTTTGTTTTTGCCAATTGATCTATCCTTGTTACTACATTGTTGTGAGTCCAACGCACCCAAAACCATCACCGTCAGAGGTTGCACATGCTTACACACACCTTCACAAGACTGTTGCCTTTATCCCTCCATCAGCTTTCCAGATTTATTATCTACTGTCAGGTTTCTGTTTAAAAGATTAACGATTCTAATTTTATTTCGTCTACACTGTTCGATTAGAATATCAAATAAACGGTTCTGATCTTGCTGATAAGGATTATTCGCAAATAAATGAATCTAGATCTAACCCGTTTTTTATCCGTGTTTGCTGACGTCATTTTTCTATTGACTCACCAACTTGACGTGTTATATTCTCCTCTCTTGTACTTCTATGTGTTAATATATTGCTGAAGTGGCATCTGATGTGTCAGTTGACATGGCACTCTATGATCTCTAAGTCAGATGGATGTGAAAAATATTGCCTAAGTTGTTCATGTTGTTAGCCCGTTTTTATCAGCACCACGTACTACTTATTATGCTGTTATTCTTGGGATTCTTCGTTATATTAAACGTATTATATTTTAGTATCTTCATTTTTCCGCTCAATCTTCTTTAACCCTTCAAGCATATTCTGATACTGATTGGGTTGGTGATCTGTCCCATTAATCGCTGTTCTACTACAGATTATTGTTTGTTTTTTGGCGACTCTCTAATCTCCTGGTGTGCTAAGAAATAAATTTTTACTGCTCGATCAAGTATAGAAGCAGAATATCGTGCTCTAGCTGATGCTTCTGCTAAAATCGTTGCAATTCGTTGGCTCTTTGAAAATTTGGGAGCTATATATTTTTTTCACTAATCATCTATTGTGATAATAGAAGTGTTATTCATATTGTCTATAATGATGTCTTTCATGAATGTATTAAATATATTAAAAATAATTGTCATTTTGTACAACAATTACTTTTTATTGGTGCTATTCGTCTAATTATTGTTGGAACTATAAATTAAATAACTGATATCTTTACTAAAACTCATCGTCTTACATATTTTCAGAATCTAATATTTAAACTCAAGATGGTATTTTTAGCTTTCACTTGAATTTAAAAGAGGATATTAGAATATCATATTAGTGAATTAAGTTAGATATCAGAATATAATATTAATAGATTAAGTTAATATAGTTGAAGGTTAGTGCAGTAGATATGAAATTGTTAGTATTATAATTATAATTATCAGTATAAATATGTGTATCAATTGTTGTATCTGGATGAAAAAATTCAATAAACATATTTCCTTCAATCTCTCTATAACTAATGGGAACATTATATTCATGTAATAGTATATCTATATAATGGCTAATTAATCCAAATCCATGTGTGAAGTAGGTTATCAATCATGGAGTTAGCAGAGATTTAATGGATGATGTGCTGAACATATTTAAAGAATTTCATTCCATGCCATCAAAGGAGAAGTTAAATGAGTGCTCAAAGGACCCAAATAGAAGTTGCAAACTCTACACAAGTGGTGAGAACCACAGAAGAGATGCTGTTCATTATTGGAAGGACACATTAACACATCCTTGTCCTCCTTCAAGAGAATACATCAAATATTGGCCTAATAAACCATCAAATTACCGGTAAATTTTAATAAACTTCCATATTTCACACTTTTCACAATTACTATACTAACTACTATATGCACCTGATATAAAATTTAATTAGGACCTTATAAATTTTGATTTTTTGTTTGTTTCTAACATTAGTTTGCTTTTATAAATATTTATTGGATTAATTCAAATACTAACATGATAAGATGTGATATGTCAGATTATCAACGTTTAACCTAATAAACTAATAATTTAATTACTCTGTTGGTCCCTATAGTTTTGTGAAATTTTTAATTAGGTCTCTATACTTTTTTTTTAATTGGGTTCCTGCACTAATTTTTTTTTCAATTAAGTCCCTCTTAGTAATAATTAGCTTAATTTTATAGGGACCCAACTAAAAAAAATTGGTACAAGGACCTAAATAAAAGAAAAAAAAAGTGTAGGAACTCAATTAAAAAAAATTTTGGTCGAATTAAAAGAAAAAAAAAAGTATAAGGATCTAATTGAAAATTTTGCGAAACTATAAGGACCAGCAGAGTAATTAAACCTAAACTAATATATGCCTAATAGCAATAATCAAAACTTAAGTTTTATATTTTTTAGAATAAAAGTTACCTATATATATGATAATCTATTTATAAGTATAAATTTTTCAATTTTCGATTATTATATCATTTTATTCCTTTTACAAACATACTTGATTATTGTAAGAATATAATGTCTCAAAGATTTTTTCAAATAACACTTCTTTTATTGTGTGATATTTTATTTGGGTACGTACTTTGGAAGAAAAGTTTTAGACTTTTAGTATCTTCCTGTCTTTGACGTGGTCAATTTCATTACTTTGGATATGATGAAGGTGATTTTATGTGTTTAAATTGACTACGGCTGCATATAATAATAGTATAATATATAAAATTCAAATTTGCTTGCATCATAAGAAAAGTTGAATCGCATCACAGTCATCGCTCACAATAGATAGGATGACAGTGAAATGGTGTAGAAATTAACGTGAACATTTAAAAAATCCAGCCTGATATATTAATTAAATTTTCCACAAGGTTATTATTCAATTACTTAGATACTATAACTTTGAATTAATATACACATCGCCTATATCATAATCAACAACCCCCTCCTCATAAAACATTAAAAATTGAATGGTACGGTCCACATACAATATTAAAAGTTGGGATCAATTTTACTTCTATCTTAAGTTATGTTTTTATTTCTAATTTATTTTAAAATTTTTATGGGGAAAATATAATTGTTGTAGTGAAAATATAACAAAGTTATGCTTTTAGGTTCTCACTTTTTTTTTAAAGTTATTTAGATAAAGGCATTTAAAATGTTCTTTTTAAAATATATTTTTAATAATTAAAATTTAATACACATAATTAATTTTAATTATTTTTTATAATAAGATTATTTTAGTCATTTTTTACAAAAAAATATTAATTTAGATCGGTTTAAGATTTGGTTTACCGATTTTTCGATCAAATTAATTTATCTGATATAATTTTAACAAAAATAATATAGTTTAATCGTTAAATTTTAATTACTAAAAAATATTTTAAAAAAAAAACGTTTTATCCATTTTTATCAAGTATCTCCCCTTTTTCTATTGGAAATACCAAAGTTCATATGAGTATGCATAGAACAAATCGCAATTTTTATTTTAAGCATAATTTTTATCGCAAATAAGACACATGGACATTCTAAGAAAAAAAAATCCTTTTAAATTCAAATAAATTCAAAATATTAAAAACAAATTAAAATTAAAAGT
>NC_029788.2:129593497-129593878 GCF_000816755.2 Arachis ipaensis | reverse complement strand
GAGAGAAGAGTATTTTAATTATTTTTTATAATAAGATTATTTTAGTCATTTTTTACAAAAAAATATTAATTTAGATCGGTTTAAAATTTGGTTTACCGATTTTTCGATCAAATTAATTTATCTGATATAATTTTAACAAAAATAATATAGTTTAATCGTTAAATTTTAATTACTAAAAAATATTTTAAAAAAAAAACGTTTTATCCATTTTTATCAAGTATCTCCCCTTTTTCTATTGGAAATACCAAAGTTCATATGAGTATGCATAGAACAAATCGCAATTTAAGCATTAAGCATAATTTTTATCGCAAATAAGACACATGGACATTCTAAGAAAAAAAAATCCTTTTAAATTCAAATAAATTCAAAAAACAAATTAAA
>NC_029788.2:129593053-129593422 GCF_000816755.2 Arachis ipaensis | reverse complement strand
AGAAAATTAGGACTCAAAATTTTGGAGATGTTATGTGAAGGATTAGGAATTAGGAAAGAATATTTCTTAAGTGGTGGACTAAGTGAAAATCCTTCATTGGTTGTTCATCACTATCCTCCATGCCCTGATCCAACTCTAACATTGGGATTAGCCAAACACCGTGACCCTTCCATTATCACAATTCTGCTTCAAGACAAAAACGTTCGTGGACTTCAAGTTCTCAAGGATCATGAATGGTTTGGTGTTGATCCTATTCCCTATGCTTTTGTTGTTAACATTGGCCTCCTTTTTCAGGTAAATTTTATTTTCAATTAACGTTTCTTTTATAAATTTTTTTCAATTTTCATTATTTGTGCTAATTTTGGGTAG
>NC_029788.2:129591654-129592136 GCF_000816755.2 Arachis ipaensis | reverse complement strand
TAACCCATATAAATTTAAGTATGGCCAACATAATGTTAGCTCTTACTATGCTAAATATGTATATGATTAATTTTTCGTTAAATCACTTTTTTTTTTAAGTTTAAATTGATAGGAATGATATATAAATGATTATATCTCTAACTAATTATATGAATTTTTGCATAAATCTTCTTTCTCTTTTTGTTTGTTTTATAATAAATCTTTTTTTAGGTCAATAAAGATCGAATTCTAAAATTTTAAGTTATGAAAACTTTAATATTATATTAATATTAAGATTGAGTGAGTCTAAGACTCTAAGGCCATTCATCAAAAACCAATAAATTGGTTAACTGATTAAAAAGACTTAATCAAATTTTAAATAATCTATTTTTATAAATGATTCATAAATTATAACCAATTTTAAAAAGAGGTTAACCGAATTGATAAAATTGGGCTTTTAAGCTGGTTCAAACCGGGTTCAATGATTTGTGATTTGGAATTCG
>NC_029788.2:129581257-129591606 GCF_000816755.2 Arachis ipaensis | reverse complement strand
AATTCGGAATTTAATTTTTTAATTAATTATTAATATTTAAAAGTATAAAATTAAAGTATGTTGTTAAATTACTAGACTCAAAAAATTAGATTGATGTCTAAAAATGATTGCCAAAAATAATAAATTCTAACGATCTTCTAATATTTTTCATAAATATGTTATAATTTTAAACCGGTGTTATAATAAGCAAAAGGATTAAATAATTGATTTTTTAAAATGTCAAAGTTCAGTTTAAATATAATTTTTTATAAAATCAGTTTTTAAATAGAAAACCGGTTTTTAAATGAAAAATTGGTTTCCAAATAGAGAAATCAGATTTTTAACAAAAAAATCGGTTTCTAAATGAAAACTCGATTTTTAAATGAAAAAATAAAAATCCATTTAGTTTATTAACCTAAACCAATTTTTTTTAACTAAAAATAGGTTTGTTTAAAAATTTTTTTATATTTATAAACTAACTAGAGAACTTATTCTTATTAACTACTCTACCACTCTTCTATCTTATTCTAGAAAGGTGAAAACTCATGTGCAGTCAACTTCACATGAAGTCGACTGCACCTGAGTTTTCACTTCCGAAAATGTTGTTAAATTACATTCTTCCTCTAAAATTGAACCCTGAAGATATAACAAATTGACTAAGTTATTTTTCTTCTCAAACAAATGCAATTAATTAAATAACGTTTTTGTTTACTCATACACAGATAATTAGTAATGGAAGGTTGATTGGTGCGGAACACCGGGTTGTGACAAATTTAAGGAATGCACGAACATCTGTTGCTTATTTCATGAACCCATCAAAAGAAAGCATCATAGAACCTGCAAATGATTTATTGGTCAACGCAAGCACCCAACAAACTATATACAAATCCATGTCATATGAAGAGTTTCGTACAAATTTCTTCCACAAGGGTCCCAAAGTTGAATCAGAGTTACACAACTAGTTTTAATTTGCCTCTTAATCCAAATTCATGTGTGATCTCTATGTAGGTATTCCCTGTTCATTTTTTAGGACAAGTATATGCAAATTTTGATATACTATATATACTAGCTAATCGTTTTGTGTAAACTTCTATGGTGTGTTTGTAATATAATATAAGTTGATGAGCTTTGAAGTTGATCCTGAGAAATTTGATTAGTAAATGTTATAACACACTTTATCATATAAGCTAAATTTGATTATGATGATGCACACATTTGCAAAATTATTTTATTATTTTATTATGTAATTAAATATTATTATTTTTATGATGATTTGTGTGATTAAAAAATTATCTAATTTTTCACCGTGCCAAGATGATTATAGAATAGCTAAGGTTTATGTCTTTCCTTTGACACCTTCAATCCCTATGATTATAGTTGACACTAAAATTAACTAATTTCATATGCGTTATTACATTGTTAAAAGAAATTGTAATTAAGAGCCTTCTATAAATTATGTACATAAAATATTAGATGATACATTAACAAAAATAATTACATTTTAAATTAGTCATCCAAAAAAATGAATGTGATTTTTACACCGTCAGTAAATCAAAATTAAACTCAAAATAAAATATGAGTATTAGTAATTTAATATCGAAACTAAAAAAAATGAAAAAAAATCATCCAAACCGAAAAATGTTATTTAAGTTATAAAGTAATATTTTAATTACCTTTAAATTTGTAATATTTATTATTTTTTAGTCCTATTATTTTAATCCAAGAGTGATTAATAGTGTAAATTAACTCACTTTTTTTCTTGAAAAAATAGATCAAATTAAGGTTAATAAACAATCCATGATGAATCCCTAAGTAGGGTTTTGATGAAATCTTTCACCTCAATCATCGTAATTGACATACATGCAATTTTTTTTCCCTCCATGATATGCCTTTGGGTAACATATATACTTTTCATGCATATAAAGAAAGTTTACAAAAGGATAGGCAACATGTTGTCATCATTTTTGTGCTGAAAATCATTGTTCCATATCCCCTCTTGGATTTGCTTTTGTTGTTAGCTCTAGAAGTTTGAGAAGACAAAGAATAATACCGTGGATTCCTCGAATGACAGTTGAAAAACTTTAAACTTAAAATAATGTTAAAATATAGTATTGGAACTTTACCAAACCCGCAAGTTGTCGGTTACTTTTTAGAATGAATTATTGTTACAATTCGTTCACAATCATTGATAAATAAGTTATGTTCATAATGATCATCATTATTGTATGAATTTATATATATTATTAAGAATTACGATTCTCATTCATAAATATTCATAACTACAAAGGCTGTGCCCAGCTAATTATATCAGAATGATGATGATGATTATGTACCCTTTTTTTCATTTAATTTTGGTATATAGTACCTTGGTATATACGAAGAAGAAAGTTTTAAAATAATTATTATCCAATTTTATATATATAACTTGTACAAATTTAAAGCTGCATTCTGAGAATAGGATAAGACAAGATATTGAGAACAATATATAAAGGACAAAAACACAAAATTTTATATTCTTATATTCTATTTGATGATAAACTAGAACAAATTATGAAAATTTAATTTATTCTTATTTTTTTTATTTAAAAAATTTAAGACAAAAAATATAATAATAAAAAATATAATTATAAAAAATTTAAAAAAAATAAAAAATAAATTGTATCTCTTATTAATGTCTTTGTATTTTTTTTATCAGAATAAACACAAAATATACTAATTCAGTGTCGCTAGACAGTTAAACACATTGTTTCTGTCTATATCTTTTTTATCGAACATAATTTTGTGTCTTTGTATTTTTATTTCAGTTTCTTAATCATAAACAAAACGCAGTCTAATTTTTCAAAATAAAGTCAGCTGCGCATCCACATGCATCAATTCTCTAAATTAGGAGAAAAAGAAAAAGATAGGCCAAACTATTTCCTATTATTTTATTATTTACTAATAACATTATATTATTTTAATGCATTGATTCTTTTTAATTTCAATAACTGGTTGAATTAACTTGTCAATTGATAACAATGTAATTCTATGATTTTTTATAATATTTATTTATAATTATTTTGAAATAAAGTTCAAACAAACCAACCATTCATCATTTTTCAGCAATAAAATATCTATTTCTGATAATGGCAATATGGTTTTTTTCTTTTTTTGGGTAGATAATCACAATGTGATTAATTATTATAAATTCAATTAATTGATAAATAATTTTGAGTAACAATTATTTATTGAAGCAGATCATGATGGTGAGGTGGTGGCCTTATAATTTTAATAGACTTTAAAGTCTTAAAATTATAAGTCAAAGTGTACATACTTTTATGTATATGATAAACTTTCCCACATGGCAACCAACACATATATTATTAATTATATATTAAGTGATGCCTTTAACTTTTTAATAGTCAAAAATTTCATCTTTCATACATAATAATTATAATGTGGTCTTTTATTTATTTATTTTTTATTTTTCGTCAATCCATATATTAAGGGATACAAGAATTAAACTTCTCAATAATGCATGGTTCACACAATATTATTGGTGCACAAATTCAGGAGAACATGGATCAAATGCTTGTATCTAGCTGGTTCCATCTTCATTCCTCAGTGCCCTTATCCTATGTGCAACCACCGGAAAGTAGACCCGGCACGGCTGTTGTTGCTTCCGGCAAGACGATTCCGGTGGTGGATCTCGGAGTACATGATCATGTTGAAGTTCTTGGTCAAATTTTGAGAGCTTCCGAGCAATATGGATTTTTTCAGGTTTAATTTATTATTGTATTCAAGATTGCCAATAAATTGCATGCCACTTTCTACTTTAAATAATCTTTTCTCTCTTCTTGAATAATCTCACATATATGTATTTGAAATGGATGTTTAATTTAGCTTAAATTTTGGAGAAGTGTTGCTTTATTTATAACTTATAAGCTTGATTTTTATTTGCATTATTGTTGGTGTAAGGTTTATTTTTTATCTATTTTTTACATTATGGACACAAATAGTCAAATATATCATTTTTTTCCTGTGTAAAATTATTTTCATAACTGTGAAAAAAGTTACATTTGATTATATAAATCTTTGCTTATAAATATATAACTGTGAAATTGTCACAAAATCCCCCCAAAACCGCCGCTATTTGTCCCTGGTGGTGTAGTGAAATATGAGGGCTTAGCCACATGCTTCATTTTTTTGTGATGACAAGAACAAAAAAGGTTTAATTATTTTGTTGGTCTCTATAATTTTATTAAATTTGTAATTAAATTTTTATATATTTTAAAAAAAAAAAACGTAATCAAAATTTTAATTAAATTTTTAATTACTTTAGTAAAACTATAACAACCAATTGAATAATTAAAAAAAATACATATTAATTTGTTTATTAAGATGAAAGTAATGGATTTGATTATGTAATTAGGTTACGAACCATGGAGTTTCTAAGGAGTTGATAGAAGATACAATGAATGTATTGAAGGAATTCCACGGCATGCCAGCAGAGGAAAAGATGAGGGAAAGTTCGAAGGATCCAAATGGAAGCTGCAAACTGTATTCAAGCCGTGAGATTAATAACAAAGATGCCATTCAGTTTTGGAGGGACACTTTGAGACACCTTTGTCCACCTTCTCGTCAATTCATCCACTTTTGGCCTCAAAAGCCTGATACATATCGGTATATCTTCAAATCCATCAATTATATCACTCATTTCTTCTTTTTATTAAACACCAATTTTTTATTTCATCAAACATCCAAATTATTCCTCAAAAATTTTTTAGATTTAATTACTCTGTTAGTCTTATAGTTTTGCAAAATTTTCAATTAGGTCCTTATATTTTTTTTCTTTTTAATTGAGTCCTTGCACCAAATTTTATTTTTAATTGGATTCCTATACTTTTTTTTTCTTTTTATTTGGGTCTCTGTACCAATTTTTTTTCTTAATTGAGTCCCTATATAATTAAACCAATTACTGTTAATAGGGACCTAATTGAAAAAAAAAATTGGTGCAAGGACCCAATTAAAAAAAAATATAGAAATTTAATTAAAAATTTCGCAAAACTATAAAAATCAACAAAATAATTAAACCAACTTTTTATATCAAATACGTTGGTCTCTAATAAATTATTCTTTAAAATTCTTCAAGAATTATTCTCATCAGATGGATTAATTTTTTTATTATTTAGAATAAAAATTAATTTATCTTATAATAATATTTTTTTGATCTAATCGTTTTATAATAAAAGTGTTAAAGACTTATATTTGGTTGAAAGTGACGAAAAAACTAATTTGTTCGACGAAAATAATTTTTAAAAATTTTTAAAAAATAAAAATTTATCGTAGACCAAAATATTTGATCTAAAATTTTTCAAGAATCAATTTAAATATTTAATTACTCTTTTATTTTCACCAATAAATTGTCTCCGATTCTTAAATCACCTCCCTTCCATCGATGGTCATGCGGAAGGAGTTAGAAATAAAACTTTCACCTTAATTAAAAAAATAACTAAAACATTATTAATAGTAGGTTTTGCTAATTTATTAATATTAATAGTATTCTTAGAAATTTAGTTATCAATATACGGTTCGAGCTTAAATTCTAGGTTTGAAGGTTTGGTTTTGATAGTTTGATGAACGAAATGATGATGACGATATGATGTCATTTAATTGTTTTGAATTTCTATTTCTCATCAAGAAATGAAATTTTATTTAATATATTCTCTTTGTGGTCACATTTAAGTGAATATAAATTGCAAAACCTTCACATCAATCACTATATATTCATATGAATCCTTCGATTCGTATCAGATATGCTTTCATTATTGTGGAATTTGATGTATTGGTTGACAATGATTTAATTTTATTATTTTTCCTAATGCCTGATTGTTCTATTTAATTAAATATCATATCATATATCACAAATCAAATTTCTGATTCCATTTCACTCCTTTTAGAAACGCAACCAATGTTAATTTTAGAATTGTTTCCATTTTTCTCAACAATAACATCGAAATTTCCTCAATTTCATTAAGTGTTAGCTAAACAAGAAAAAATAATATCACTAACCATAGTATATATATATATAGTACTTATCAAGAAAGAAAAATCACTAAAAAAATTATTTCGATAACATATATTTTTTTGTTTAACTATTCTGTTGGTCCTATAGTTTTTGCAATTAGATCCTTATATTTTTTTTCTTTTAATTAGGTCCCTACACTAATTTTAATTTTATAATTAGGCCATTCTCAGTGTAAAAATGGTTAAATTTAACTAAATATTTTTTCGCAAATTAAAAGTATTCATAAGAACCTAATTAGATATTTGGCCACATATTTTTTGAAAGAAATATTATGTCAATTTTAACGTTTTTTTTTTAATGAAAATAACCTAATTACAAAAATTAAAGTAGTATAAGGACTTAATCGAAAAAAAAAGTAGTACAGTGATCTAATTAAAAATTTAATAAAATTATAGAGACCAACAGAATAATTAAACTTATATTTTTAGAATAATTACTAATTAAATTAAACTGTTAAATTAATTAATCATTGGAATTAACAAAAAATAGTGGATTATGACAGTGAAGTAGTTGAGAGATATACAGAAGAAATGAGAAAATTGGGAGTGAAAATATTGGAGGTGTTATGTGAAGGACTAGGACTTGATCGAGAATATTGCAATGGTGGACTTAGTGAAAGTCCATTATTGCTAACTCATCATTACCCTCCATGCCCAGAACCAAGTTTAACATTGGGAGCTCCAAAGCATAGGGACCCAACCCTTCTTACCATTCTTCTGCAAGAGAAAGATATAAATGCACTTCAAGTTTTCAAAGATGGGGAATGGATTGGAGTTGAACCAATTCCAAATGCTTTTGTAGTTAACATTGGACTTCTCTTACAGGTATATATTATATTCATTTCTCTAACTATTTCTTGTTATCTTTATATTTCATTTTAAAATAATATTTTAATCATCTTTTACGCAATTCTAAACACAAAAATAATAGTAACATGATAAACCACTAAGTTAATTACTCAGCAGGTTATCTTTTGTCTATCCTTGCTAATAACTTTTATTTCTCTCAAGTTTGATGCTGATAGAATTGGTATTTATAGAGTAGTTTCGGTGTAATTAATTTCTTTAAAAGTTTAAGCCTCTTAACATAACAAATTAGTTATTAAATAAAATTTTTTGAGTTATATAAAAACTTCATCATGTAATAAAATTATTTATTTAAAATATAAATTTGATTTTAGAGATTATGAATTGGAATTTATATAAGATAAATTTGTGTGAATCTTTAGTTCTGTATTTTAAGTTTTATTGATAACAAATTGCTTTTATCCTTTTTTTTTAAGTTTAGGTTTCATATGGATCCGATTTTCAATCGGTCTAGATATGATATTATTGTGGACTAAAAGTAATGAAGTTTTGTTAAATTTATGATCGGATAAGAATTTTAAAAATAGACTCCGTCTATATTTAAAATCAGATCAAATTAAGACGAATCTAATTTTACTCGTTCCATAAAAGATCGCACAATAAAAAAGTTTCTTAGCCACTAATTATTTTTTGCTTCTAGTAATAATTGAAAGTTTTGATATGTGTAGATAATTAGCAATGGAAGGTTGATCGGCGCTGAACATCGTGTTGTAACAAACTGTGAGAGTGCAAGAACCACTGTGGCCTATTTCATCCGTCCAACAAATGAAACGATTATTGAACCTGCAAAGGCTTTGATAACTCTCCATCCCCCAATCTACAAATCCATAACATATTCAGACTTCTTAACAATTTTCATGACCAAGGGTCCAGACATTGAACCTCAATTATTACTCCCTTAATTAATAACCTTTGCTTCAATCTAGACACCCTAATTATGTTTCCATGCATATATGAGTATATAATAATATCTTCGATAATTAAGTTATTGGGGAATTGAGTGTTTGCCAGCACTACCCAAATTTTTCTATAGTTCTTGAAATTAATCTCCAATTAACCTTGCTTAATTGCCAAATATAATAAGTTTGAAGGCTTTAAAAATGTTTGATAATTTAAAACAACTCAAAGAATATATTGGTATTACTATCCCTTAGAATTTTTAGTTTATTACCTTATACTTTAAATTTTTTGTTTTTAAGAAAAGCAATTAACTAATGCAAATATATATGTACACAGAAATTTTTTCATATCTTAATTAAAGAAAACACATTTAAAAATAATTTTGAGATATGAAATTTAAAACAATTCGTACAAGATAAACTCATAAAATACGTATAGTCCAAACCAATGTTTCAATTGATGGACCAAAATATCAATATCAAGCAAATGCAAGTCGCCATAGTATAATAATATAAATTAATCTTTTCATGAAATGAAAAATTTTAATACACTTCTAAAATGGTAAAGCTAATAATAAACCGTTTCAAACACCAGGAAAGACGCCAATTCAAATTGAAAAAAAAAAAAGAAATACTAAAGTATATTTTATATAAATAAACTAAGCCTTATCCAATAATGAAATGAAATTCTTAGTACTTTCAGAAGCGAAAGGGTGGAAGTGATTTCCATTGTCCTAATCTGATCTCTTTCTCACCAATCAAATTAGTTGTCAAAATTTATTATTTTATTCAAAATGGAACATTCTCGTTATAGTTGTCATTACTAATTTGTCAAGGTCTTGTTCTGGGTCAAAATCACACAACTCTATTGGTAGGTCCATAAGGTCAATTATATTATATATATTTTTCCTCTACGTATTTTAATCAATTAATTAATAATATTATTAGCTTATAAAGAATACATAGTATCATGCAAAAACATGAGGCAAGCCCCTGGTTTCATGTTACTAACTAATGAATGTTAAATACTTTACCTTTGAACACAGCACACTGTAATTTAAATTTTAAATGCCACCTTGCATGCCAAGTTTCCTTAATTAATTACAAAGTGATAGCTACAAATTCTACTATATATTATATATATATATAGACATGAATAGCACACAGGAAGAACCATGAAAAGAAAATTAGATCAAATAATCAACCAAATATTTTGAAATCCAAGAAGCAAAGAAGGCATTTCATCTCTTTCTTTTTCCCAAGGATATAAGGATTAAGGAGACAAATTTCCTAAACTAATGGGGCGTTGGATGAAACCTGAGGTATATACACCATGTTATGTTTTATTTATCTTATATTAACGACTTCTTAGATATATAATTAATTATTATATGATATTTCTAACTGTTTTAAAAGGTTGTTACGTTAATTATTCCAAGTCAGTTATATGTGTTACTTTATATTTTGATGCTAATAAAGTTAATTAGTTATGTCATTAATATAATTAATATGAATATGGACGTGAATGTGCAGGTTTACCCTCTAATGGCGGCAATGACATTTGTGACGAGTATGTGCGTCTTTCAATTATCACGAAATTTGATAAGGAACCCTGATGTTAGGTAAAATTCAAATTCAATTACATACAACTAATATATGAAATGTTTAACTTATCCTTAAGTATAATTTTTTTGACATTTCATATATGTTATGTTACATACAATAATATACTATATACTATTACTTGAATTTGTTGAAGAAATGAATATAATTATAGGGTGAGCAAAGCTCGAAGGAACATGGGAGTGTTAGAGAACCGAGAAGAGGGAGAGAAATACGTAGAGCATGGGCTGAGGAAGTTCCTTCGCACTCGACCACCCGAGATTATGCCAACCATCAACCACTTCTTCAGTCGCCAAGATAAATCATCATGAATCCGGCCTCCATTAAAATTCCAATAATTTTATGTGGAGTTGATAATTAAAGACTGTTAGATAATGATTTAATTAAATTTGTTAAATCATCTAACAATTTTTGAATATCAACTTTATATAAATGCACGTGGATTTTCAGCCATCAAACCTTACTTCTCATTTGTGTATTTTAATATTTTGCAAGCGTCTGTACGTTGTTAGTGTCCAAAAATAAGATCATTTTAGGTAATAGAGAGTGTGTGTATTAGTTAACGCTGGTTTAAATGTAGGTTGAAATTTAGGTACAGTCGATTTTACGTGAAGTTGATACTGGAGAGTCATTAGATGATTTAACTGATTTTACTAAATTTTCATCTAACGGCTCTCAGATATCAATTTTACGTGAAGTCGACTTCACCTGAATTTTTACCTTAAATGTAAAACGAAAAAAAAAATTTGTTGAACATATCAATTTTTTTCCTTTGTTATATATAAAAATTGGTTGTTTGTTTACAATAAAAAATATATGTAAAGTCGTTTGTTTTGTTTTTACTATATATTTAATTTTAATCGGGATGATTATCTTTTGAAAAAATAACTATATATACTTAGAAAAATTGTAAAT
>NC_029788.2:129580899-129581204 GCF_000816755.2 Arachis ipaensis | reverse complement strand
TTTAACAAAAATAACTAAATATTAAATTTTAGTTGACTTTGTTAAAAAATTATTGATAATTAAAATAATTAAATATTAAATTATAGTTGACTTCGTTAAAAAATTATTAATTTTTAAATGATCGTATAATTAATTGACATTGATATTATTTTTGGATAATAAAATCCCCAATGTTGGGCCTACTATTGGGTTCATTGGATTTAATAATTGCCAAAGGCTTTAAACCCAGACAGCCATGCAGAAACCCAAGTTTTGGTGTTGAGATTGGATCCTTTTTTAGTTTTTTTTTTTTTTTTACCTATAAT
>NC_029788.2:129577653-129580715 GCF_000816755.2 Arachis ipaensis | reverse complement strand
GGGGATTATGCAGAGCCCAAATTTTCTTAAGTTGTGATGTATGTTTAATAAATTCATATAATACAGTCCAAAAAATAAAAAACCCAAAAAATAAAAAATAATAATAACCATATGTGATATTTACCACAGTTGAATCTAGAGGAACTCTCAATCGCAACACTCGGCTTAAATTGTACACCCAAAAATAAATAAATAAATAAATAAATTAAATACAAATATTCACAATATTACACGCGGTGGAAATTCAAGTGCAGTCGACTTCACGTGAAGTTGATATCTTAGAGCTGTTAGATGATTTGACTAAATTTTTATCTAACGCCTCTCAGATATCAACTTCATATGAAGTCGATTTCACTTGAGTTTTCACCTATAAATTTAGTATTTTAGTGTCAAGAAAGGAATTTTTTTATTTCAATTTGTATAACAATAAAAACACTGAACCAAAATAGATTTGCTTTAGTCTCTGACCTAATTCCAAACAAAGGGATATCTAAGTTAAAAGAAAAAAAAAATTGATGAGTTTTGTTGAAATCAAATAAAGGAACAAGGCTATATGATAGAACCTACAAAGAAAAAAGAAAAAGTTCATGTCAATTGAAAATACCTCAAACACACATTCTTTAGGTACATATGATGATTCTATGAGATGCTGGTACACCATATGTTATCATGCAACATTGTGCTCCTCCCCCATGTTTTATGTATGAATAATGGCCTTCAAGTTAAGAATATGATTAAAACTATATAATAAAAAAATAACTTTTGGAAAACTTAAAAACAAGCATAATTCATTTTAATTTAATTCCAACTCCTGGCTACCCTATGACCCGACATAGAGGCCTTAGTATTTTTTTTTTTAAATGTACTATAATCATCAATGTGTATGCCTTTTATTAGTTAATTTGATAACAACTTAGTTGTATTTCATCATCCAAAATCTAAAATTTTTTGTTGGTCCCCTATTAGTTTAATTTAATACTTTCTAGACATTTTTTTTCCCTAGTCTTTTTCAATTTTAAATTTCTAGGATAATAAAACTAAAACCTCTCAGCATAAAGAAATTAATTATACAGGCTTACTTATTACACTATTGCACACATTATTATTAAGAGTCCCACAAAAAAATAATAAATAAAATAAAACTTAAATAAAGTACAATCAAAGCATGATTGTCAAACGCATGTGAAATATCGCTTTCATTTAGGGAATCATTGTTTTCCATACTTTGCATCAACCAAGCATGACTTTGGAGATATGCATGCATGCTCATCAATTTGATTTGAAGATTTTTCAAATCTCAATTTGGAAACTACTTAATATGGAGGACACTAATAATTTTGTGTGGTACATATTGGATTTATTTGGAAATTTAAAAGTAGCTAGTAGGATCATTATTTTTATTTAGGTGGAAATTCAGGTGCAGTCGACTTCATGTGAAGTTGATAGTTGAGAGGCGTTAGATGATTTGATTGATTTGACTAAATTTTCATCTAACGACTCTCAATTATCAACTTCACGTGAAGTCAACTACACCTAAGTTTCTACTTTTTATTTAAGCCAACCTAAATTTTTAGGGTCCCTTAGGAAGTTATTTTAACTTGGAAGAGCCATTAATAATTCTTTTTATGTTAATCAGATTGAATTGTTCGAGTAATTAGTTCACTAATTCGTTTAAATAAATATTGAAATTTTAAATTTCGTTTTATTTATACAGTAATTTATTCGCTAACAATTTTTGAATAAAATTTAAATCTATAAACAATTAATTTTTTATTTTGTCGGATTAAAAAATAGCGTGAAAAACCAAAATAATTCCTTTTACATTATGCGAGCATAGAAAATGTATCCACCGACAGATTCTTGAGAGAATGAATTGAAGGAGTCAAAGAGACTCACAAGATTTTGAGGAAAAAGAGGCATCAAGTCAATATATCATGTTGTGAATTTGCACTATTCAACAACACACACACATTCCAATGGTTTTATATTATAACTTTAGATTAGTTTATAGTCTCTAATGAAATTAATTAACCTCTCCTTGAGCAACATAAAAATCAGTTATGTATTTTATGAATCATGTGATTGGGTAGGTTAGGACATATCTCCTACACACATGCTAGCTATAGCAATATTAATTAGAATAATTAATAATCATATAAAATTAAAAATACTAATTGATTAAACTCATTTGAAACTTTCATATGAAATAGCTAGTACTATGATTAGCCAAATATTTTCTCTCTCCCAAGATGATTAGGTTGCCTTGTGCATGAAAAGTGGGGTTCATGTGTCATTAGGAATATGGGGATGGATTTCAATTAATTTACTACAAAAAAGGGAGACAAATGGGAGCAAGGGGGAAATTTTTGTTGTGACTATTCTTAGAGAAGTTTCTTAATTATGATTGATTGATTGCACAACTTGTTTTAACTATTGCTTGTATTCTTGGGCTACATCAAGAATGTTGTGTTGTCATCATTGTGTCGAGTAATCGGTTTACTCGTTCACTTAAATAAATATTAAGAATTTAAATTTTATTTTGTCCATATAATAATTTATTGGTCAACAATAGATCTTTAAATAAAGTTTTAATTTGCGATGAATTAATCATTAGTCCGTCGAGCTAAAAGAAAAAAATAATTATGTAAGCAAACTTCAAGGTTTAATTATTGAGAGCTGATGAATTCCTAATCCTCTTAATTATAGTACTAGTATGGTACTTTAGCATTATTTGTATCGATTCACAAAAAGTCCAAAAACTGCATCATGACCAATTAAACATGATGATGTGGGTCTAAATCAAATCAAAATAAACCTAACCTGATATATCTTAACGCATATACTATATTTCTTAGACAACGTAAAGGAAGAAAATTAGCTTTAAAATTAACGCAATAATGATATAAAATCCTAGTAATAATCTACTTCTAAATATTAATGGCTGGGAAGAAAAAGGTAAATAATATAGTATGAAGCACAAAAAATTATATAATTGTATGAAGAATAACGTAAGCATTTTTATTTAATTTAATGTTATTGACATTTTTATAAATTATGAGATC
>NC_029788.2:129574445-129577133 GCF_000816755.2 Arachis ipaensis | reverse complement strand
TATCGGTATAAATTTTAAGAAAAAATAATTTTATGACAAATTAAATCTTACCCTAATTATTTTTGGGTTAACAAATAAAAGATATAAGTAGAAAAATTTAATCCCAAAAAACTTGAATTGTTGGAAAACACTGAAGCAGTTTTTGCCTTGACATTATTAATGTTTACTTTTACCGTTGAAAATGAAATTGTTATCCCTAGTTAATGCAGAGCATTAATGTAGAAACAAGAATATCGATGAGGTCGTAGATGAAGGTACAAAAACTCGGAAAGGCAAGTGTGTGAGGTACTTGTCAATGGTTTTGTTTTGGTATAGGAAGGACGATTGTGATATTCCCACGAGGGGGTAACATGCAAAATCAAGAATAATGGTTCCTTCAATTCTTTTATTTATTTATTTTTGTGGCACAAGATAGATAGAGAGAAAGAGAAGTTCCGAAAAGGCATATTATATATAGAGCCCCACAAGGGTCTTAAGTTTGATGCTCATTGTGGCCAAGCAGCCACCGGAATCACATGCCTCTTGCTACCCTTTTGCAACATATGGTTACCTAATTCTGCCCTTCTAACCAAAGGGAATTCAACATTTTTATTCATTTCATTTTTTTTGCATTAGTGGGAATGAAAGAAACAACAACAACAAAGACAAAACTCACTCATATCCCTCAACTCAACTATCTATATTTTTTTATATATATGAAATCAAATTAGGGGGGGGACCTTCAACACATGGGGTGGGTGTGTTTGTGGAGCCATTGCCAAAAACCATAAAGCTAAGAATCTTTTCCCTTTTTCTTTCTTTTTTTTTTTATTTTTGGTTGCAAATTTGTTGTGTTTGTTTAATTTTCATTTGAGGCATATATATAGTCTTGGATGAGCCAAGTTGTGGGTTAAATAAGGTGAAAATTCATGTGAAGTCGACTTCATGTGAAGTTGATATTTGAGAGCCGTTACATGCCGTTAGATAAAAAATTAGCCAAATTAATCAAATCATCTAACGGCTCTTAGGTATCAACTTCACGTGAAGTCGACTGCACCTGAGTTTCCACCGTTAAATATATATGATGACAACATTTATTTAATTTTTGAGAAGGAATTGAAATAAATCAATTTTGATATTTTTTTATATATCTAATCTTTTAGTGTATATATATTTTTAGTAGATTAAAGATTAATTTATTGCAAACGAATTTATTGTCACAAAAAAAAATTTTTTTGACACTTATTTAAATAGAATAAAATAATTACTCAATCTATTTTTTTAAATCGGTTTATTCAATCTTAACCTTAATGATAATTATATGGAGAGTCTGTGTTAATCAAGTATACTAGAAGGATGATATTATGAGATACGTTTAAAGTATAGTTAATTAGTATGCACTTTATTTATTAACACTAGCAATCAATCAAATTTAAAATTTTGAATGACAACTCAAATAGTGTATGAGAGATTTGACTTTAATTGATAACCTGATGTGGCAATAGTATGTGGGTAAATGACATAAAATGTTGTACATTATTGTTTATTTTTCAAATTAAATCCATAAGCTTATCGGCACATACTCATACATTAAGATGTACACTCGAGAAAAGTGACAAAGAAAATATGGTTGGGCAAAATCTGGTAAGAGCAAAATCACTGTTATCTCCCTATTTCATTTTATTTTATTTTTATTTTTATTTTTATTTTCATCATGCGTTGCTTGTATTGAACGTTCTAAAAGCATGATTCAATCAAATAACAAAACTCTTGCCCTTTTGTTGATGTTATATAATAGTAACTTCTAATAAAAGTCATGCAACTTTGTATATAGGCAAATTAATTATTGTAATAAATACTTATTTTTATTTCTAAAATCAGATATTAACTTCGTTTATGTAGTAAGATGATAATAACAAGGGAGAAACTCAGGTGCAGCTGACTTCACGTGAAGTTGATATTTGAGAGCCGTTAAATAATTTAACTGATTTGACTAAATTTTCATCTAACGACTCTCATGCATCAACTTCGAGTTTTTACCTAATAATAATAATACAATTAATATTTTTATATTTTATAAAATATAATAATAAATCAACATATATCTTTGTCAAAAGTAGTGAGTTATATGCACATAACAATTACATCTTTTTTATTCACTAGAGATATTCCAACTTCTTTAATATATATTAGGTCATATATACTAAACTGTTATTAATCAAACTTAATCCATCCTTCATTGGATGCTACATTTCCAAGTAGAATATGCTGAGAGTAGCTGGTCAAAACTATACATACTTGAATGACATGACATAATGGTACACTAGGATGTTCACTACTATGCAGAGATTCCATGGTTCTCTTCATTTCAATATAATCATTCATATGTAACATATGTTTTATTAATATTTGTAATATTGAGATTTAGACACTCACATGGATATATATTCTATTTTTCTTAATTTATTTATTTTCATATATTTCAAAATTTTCAATTATTTTTGTTCAATTAGTTTTAATAATTCTTTATATTTGAAAATCATCTTCCTTCAGTTAAATAATTCAAGGAAAGCATTGACACAAATGACATATATGAATAAGTTAGTTATTGAATTAATGGTATATAATTAAATTCAAAATAATCTAAAATATATAAGGGATTGAATTAGATAATAAAAGGATAAAACACGAAATTAAAAACGATCTAAT
>NC_029788.2:129573473-129574140 GCF_000816755.2 Arachis ipaensis | reverse complement strand
ATATATATATATATATATATATATATTTTACTCTGTATTAAAATTAAATTCAATTAATTTATATGATGTAGTACGTTTTACCCCGCAGAAAATGTAAAAAATGCATGATTATCTTACTATGATCAATATATAACATCTTTGGGTTTTAGGGTTGGATCAAATGTGAGATATAAGTTATCTTGAGTGGATACAGAGTATTTGTGATTAAAATTAGCTGATGATAAATATTTAACAACGAACTCATCAATTCTAATCAATATTTAATATTATAAAATAGTGACATGCATCAATTGCAACAACATACACCATGATCAAGTTCTCTGCAAGAGACCTTCATTAACTATTAAACCTCACATAAGGGAGTTTAGACTATGAAATGAAAATTATAATAACTTAAATCCACTGCCCCTTTTTGGAGAGTGTTGATAGGAAAAAGACACGTGTGCATATATATCATTCTTTCTTAATGTTAGATATGTAATTATTATGTGTCTGTTTTTATTGGCTTAAATTTTTAAAAGAATTTATTTCATAATTTATTAATAAAAATATTATAATAGTAATCTAAAAATTTAAAATTTGATTGTTATTGATCCTAAAAAAATAAAAGACATATTCAACAATTCATGTAAATTTAGGTGACTCTTTATGTATGTGAGAAGATGCA
>NC_029788.2:129572864-129573317 GCF_000816755.2 Arachis ipaensis | reverse complement strand
TTTAATTTAAAGAGTAAAATATAATTTTCAATTTTTTTAATATTTTTTATTTTCTTTTAATTTGTAAAATATATAATAAAAAATTAAATTTTATTTTTTTAAGTGAAAAAAAAATGAGAACATGTATTGAAAGATGATATAGTAAGAGATTAAGATAAGATGACTTGGGGAATAAACAGAGGTGACGTAATTGTAGCAAAGAGACACAAAGGAAATGGTAAAATACATGCACCAACACCATAGTAAGTGACAAATACATCAATTCAATGAATATTGAATACAAACAGGTGCACGTGGATACGACCTACCACACGTGTACTCAATCATCGATTTGGTGTCTTTCTCTCTCTTCTTTGCCTCTTCCTATTACACTTCCATTATTATTATGCCTTTCTAGGTACACTATTATTTAACTATTTATTTATTCATATTTTTTAATAATCATAACTATTA
>NC_029788.2:129572445-129572699 GCF_000816755.2 Arachis ipaensis | reverse complement strand
GGAAATCTTAAATATAAATATTTTGAGAAAAACTCAAAATAATCCTAACAATTATTTCGAAAGACAACAAAGTTTTTGACAAAAAAAAAAATTAATTCGACCTCTGACAATTATTTTAAAAGAACAACTAGATTTTTGTGCTAAAAAAAGTCAATATTATTTTTTTTGACACAGGGACTAGTCAGTCACAAAAAAAATCAGAGATTAAATTGGGTGTTTTTTTTTTGAGATTTCGTTGTCCTTTCAAAGTAATT
>NC_029788.2:129563409-129572325 GCF_000816755.2 Arachis ipaensis | reverse complement strand
AATCAAATAATTAATTTTTATGAGTAAAAATTAATAATCCATATATTTAATGTCTCTGAGCTGTGCCGAGAGAAACTGATGGTGTAGCTGCTAGCTACTAGCTAGTGCTAGACCTAGCTTATAGGTCTGCACAAGAATGCATTAACTTTATTGAATATTACTGTAATTTATTCTTTTTGAAGTTGGCAACTGAGCCTCACATTGTGAGTCTCAAGGAGAACGACAGGACTCAAATGGGGTTTAATTCCTATTTAATTTTTGGCAGTGTTCTTGACTTCTTGTAACATGGTGGCCTTAGGTTTGGGAGAAAGTATAAATAGAAATATTTTAAAATTTAACTTTATAAAATGTGTATTTTTTATTTTTCTATCTTTTTTTTTGTTTTGGTCTTAAAAAATTTAAAAGTCTTAGTTTTTAATAATCTCTATAGTTAGTCTGATATATTAAATGTGTTGTTGTGATTAAAATTAAAATATTTGTAATAGTACTTTTATTTAAATAATTTGTAAAAAAGGGCAAAAAAAATTTAATGCATTAAAAAATTGAAAATTTTAAATTTATAACAATGAAAAAAATTAGTGTAAAAGATAGTTTAATTCACGAAATTCACTTTCAAAAATTAAAATGTGTCCCTTAGTGTGAAGTTATTAAGAATTAATTTATGTATGTACCTGTAATTTGAATGATACACAGACAAATTATATTATAAAACGTGACACAAAATTAACACATGCATTGTGACATTTGCCACTACCACTTATATCAACATGTTATATATCACTATTAATTTATTATCAGAACATTACATATAGTCAAATTATAATATAATACGTATTATTAATAGTCTATATTATTAAACCACTTCAAAAAGTTGTTAAGAGAAAAATAGTAGCCAATTTCAAAAATATTTTTTTGTGAAATTAAAATCACATAAAACAATTTTTATATAGGACACCAATCTTATGGAAATTTTTCGAGCTTTAGTCACTAAGATAATCCTTTTAAGAGAAATAGAAACCATAAAATGTGTATTTTCTCAAGACATAAAAGTTTTATTTCAAGTATTAACTAAAATATTAATGATGCTTTTAATTGTACCAATTTTCTGTTCTAGTCTTAGTGCTTTGCTAGAATTTTAAACCCTTCTACTAGAATTTTAAATTCAATAGAGTTCTTTTACGTCTCTGATCTTAGATCAGAACTATATTATATCTCAATGAGTGCTCCTACAATGAGTAATGGATGATAGAAATTACGGTGGAGGGAGAATGATGAGGAAGGTGTCATCTTTTTTTATGAAAAGGATGTAGAAAAAATTTTATAAAAGTGTTGGAAGAGTTTAGTGGGTAAAATTTGTGCGGATCGATCTTTAATTTTGGTACTATTGAAAGGGCTATGAGATTAATCTGAAATCAGCCAAAAAATTTCAAAGTTCAAGAATTAAGGAAAGGGAAATTTTTTTTCAATTTGTTGATCGAAAATATTTTCGATAAGAGTTGATCGATTCGAAATGAGTCAGGTATGATTTTTCGAAAAGATATACGCATGAATTTGAGGTTGGAAGTAATAAGCGCTGATTTGGATTTTGATTGTGTTTGTTAATCGAATGGGCCTAATCGAATAGGAGATTCGATTAGAGAAATTGAGTAAGGTCTTTGATGTGCTGATCGATTAGTCACAGAAGTGGAGCAGTTAGTGGCTTTCATTACACGAAAAAATTATGGGGAATATCTACAATCATGCGGCGGGAACGTTTACTAAGAGAGACTGCACTTCAAATTTGAAATTTCGTTTTTAATTGTAAATTAATTGTCAGTTATGTAAGATTAGCCTATAAATACTAAAAAGTGTTAGTGAATAAGGGTTGGAACTTTTACTCAGAAAAAACACTCAAGCACATTCACATCTCAGTGAATTCCTGAGTTTGCAATCGAGTTAACTTTTCTGTAGGGTTCCTTCCATCTTTTTCATTATTTTAATTTACTTTTCGTCTAATCGAAGACGCTTTGATGCACTTTTAGAAAATTGGTACTCGCACAGAGGAGTAGGTTTCGCTCCCAGACCACTATATATCGAACCACTATCGATTTGCGAAAAAATCGACAAAACACAATTATTTTTTGAAAAGGAAGTAGATTTGTTAAGAATTGAAAAAGGAGGGTCATGGTTATTTAAGAATTACATAATTAATTTGCAAAGATGGAGAGAAGAATTGGTGGGTGAGTATGATAAATTAGTGCTAGTTTTAATATGGATTTAATTGTGGAGAATCCCAAAATAGTACAAAACAAAAAAATTGAGAAGAAAAATTAGAGGTAATCTGAAAAAAGTTTTAGATGTTGATATTCTCAATAAAGGAGACAGGAAATCGAATCTTTAAGATGCAAATTGTATGGATGTTACTAAACCATTGAGAAGAATATTAAAAATTACAGGGCCAAACAAGAAAATACTTGAGCTTGCTGTGAAGTATAAGCATATTGGATGTTTTTGCAATTCTTGTGCCCATGTGGGGCATGAAAGTAGAATATGCAGAGCACTTATCTTGAAGATTCGACAAAAGGAGAGGCAAAGAAAAAGAGGTGGGGAGACTGGCTTAAAGCTGATCAAATTGGATGGAGGATAGAGCACCAAAAGGAGAATGATAATCCTAATATGCCAGTGATAGAAGTATGCCTAAAAGAGAAATCAAACCGTCTAACACCTGTTAGTCTCTTGAAAAGCATTGCTAGCCTATCTTTTCAAGAGAAAAAGAGACAAATTGAGGACAAAGAATGCAGTTCTACGATTGGAGATGGAGAAAGAAGGCTGCAAAATAAGGAGAACCAAGGAGGTATCACGAAGAGAAACTTAATTCAAATCCAGCATCCCAAACAACTAGCTGAACTTGTGAAAGTTGATTCTCCGCTAACTGGTTTTCAAATGGGTCAACACTCAAATTATCACTCTGGAAAAAAAGAGATCAATGAAAATAAAACAAATGGCTAGAAGAATAGGGAGAAAGAGAGCAAAATTAGCAGTGAGATAAGGAGGACAGTGAAAGAGCACCAAGAAATGTTCAAGAAGCAATGCATCAGCGATGACAATTCAAAATTGAAGGGGAAGGATACCAACCCTCAATTGGCACCCTAGGAGATATGAAAATACTGATATAAAACTGTCGAAATTGGGAGAAACCTCTGACAGTTTATAATATACAAGAGATCAATAGATCTCATTCTTTCGAGGTATTGTTCCTCTATAAAACCAACAACAGTACCTTGTTTGTGACTAGTCAGTGTAATAAGTTGGGATTTGAGAATGTTTAGTGTGTGGAACCCTAAGAAATGGCTGAAAATTTAGTATTGACATGAAAAAAATGGTGCTACAATCTCAGTAGTTCAATGTGAAGAATTCTTTATTTATTGGAGGTGGAAAGATCAGTTGAATATGAGGACATGGGATCTGCTTATTGTGCATTTTCATAGTAAAGAGGGGATGCGTTCTGAACAATATGGAATTAACTTAAACCAATTAACTTCGGTGAGCAATCACTATTTGGTTTTAGGTGATTTCAATTCAATTTCAGCCATGGAAAAAAAAAGGGAAAATGAAATCACTTTCATCCATAGACGAATTCAACAATTTTATCAACTTGGAAGGTATGGTAGATGTGGAATAGTAGGTTTACATGGTCTAATAGAAAATTTGAGAATTTGATTCAAGAGAGATTGGATAGATGCATTGCCTCAATTAGATGGTTGGAAGACTATCCAAGAGATAGCGTGCTTCACTTGGATGATCAAAGTTCAGACCATAGACCGATTGTGGTTAGTTTGGAAGTGATGCAGAGAAAAGCCAAAAAATGCTTCAAATTTCAAGAAAGATGGTGTGAAAATGAAGAAGTAGTGCAAATTGTCAGGTATGGAGTGAATCAGCTCAAGGATCTCCTATGTTCCAATTGTTTACAAAATTGAAAAGTGTAGACATCAGTTAGTAAATGGCAGCAGAAACAAGTCCAAATTCACTAAAACAGATTCAAGAGCTAAAGAAAAAATCGAAGAGGAGAAAAATAAAGAAGTCTAGACGGATAGAATCATTGTTCAATCATTAGAAGAAGAGTTGGTTGAAGCGTATCTATGTGAAAAAAGGTATTGGAATGAAAAACCAAGAGTGTGATGACTTAAATGGAGAGACCAAAATACCAGATTTTTTCATTCCAAGACAAAAATCAGAAACAAAAACAATAGAATTCAGAAGGTGGAAAATAAAAATGGTTGTTTTAGCTCCGATGCTGAGGGTATTGGTTAGATTGCTCAGAGATATTTTAAATAATTATTCACAACAAATATCCAACAGATCCATCAAAGATGATTATGACTATAAGAAGAAAAGTTATAAGAAGAAACAACTGACTACTTACAAAACCGGTGTGTGAAACAGATATAAAAAAGGTTGTGTTTTCATGAATCCCTTTTCAACTCCAGGGGAAGATGGGTACACAGCGAAATTCTTTCAATTCTTTTGGAGCACTATAAAAGAAGATGTTCTTAAGGCAGTGAAAAGTTTCTTTACGGGAGGTAAAATCCTCAAATCTTTTAATCGCACTCTGTCTCATCCCCAAAATTAATAGCGATATTACAATGGCTCAAGTAAGACTTATTAGCTTGAGCACAGTGTTTTACAATATCATTTCAAAAATACTTATTCATCGATTGCAATTTATCATGAATAAAGAAATTAGTGACAATCAGAGTGCATTCATAAAGGGTAGGTTAATAAGTGATAATGTCTTAATAGCTCATAAATTCATGCATTTTTTGAAAAACAAGAAAATTGGTGAATGGGATATGGCACTAAAATTGAACATGGGTAAGGCATATAATAGGGTAGAATGGGATTTTCTTTAGAGAGTTATGCAACAGTTAGGTTTTTGTGATCAATGGATTAATTGGTTACAAAAATCTGTTTCTACTGTTTCCTATTCTGTTACTGTGGATGGTCAACCTATGATTTTTTTTAGACTTACAAGAGGACTCCGACAAAAAAAATTCTCTATCTCCCTATCTTTTCATTCTTTGTGCAGAGGAGTTATCCCATCTGCTCCACAGAGTAGAACAGAATAATGAATTAGTGGGACTTCAAATAAACAGTAGATACCCTACGATTAGCCGCCTGTTTTTCACTGATGATTTTATAATTTTCACCAAAGCAAACTCTCAGGCATGTCAGAATTTAATGTAGATCCTACAGTTTTATGGAAGCATAAGTGAGCAGACCTTGCAAGCTTGCTTCAAGTTCCCATTATTGGCACACAAGACCGATATCTGGGCCTTCCTACCACCGTACAGAGATCAAAGAAATTAACTTTTAGATTTGTTAAGGAAAAGGTTGTCAAAAACTACAGCAGTGGCAACGTTCCTTGCTATCTGTTAGTGGACGTGAGGTGCTAATCAAATCTATTGGCTCAGCGATTCCAATATACACGTTGGGATGCTTCAAATTTTCTGAAACATTTGTAGAAGACATTCAGAAATAATTGATGCAATTTTGGTGGGGTCAAAAATAGGGAGAAAGGAAAATGCAATTGATCAAATGGGACATACTGTGCAAGCCAAACATCAAAGGAGGCTTGGGGTTCAAAGACCTTAAAGCTTTTAATCTAGCAATACATGATAAACAGGGCTAGAGACTTGTTACCAAACCTAACTTACTGATCACTAAGGTGTACAGAAGTAAGTATTTCAGGCATTCATTCTTTCTAAAAGTTGAAGTGGGTCACAATCCATCTTGAGTATGGAGGAGTTTGTTCGAGGGAAGGAAGATTCTAGAAAAAGGTGCATTCTGGCAAATAGGCAAAAGATCCATGGTTCAAATTTAGAAGAATTATTGGGTTGGGAGACAAGGTCCACTAATCAACAGGCCAGAACAACAGATTAACACAATCCTGACTTGAGTTTCTCAACTCTTGACAAATAATGGAGAATGGGATGTAAACTTAATTAACAACAATTTTAATTCAGATGTCGCACAGGCCATAACCCAGATACAAATTTAACAAGATATAATTAAATGGAGAGAGGAGAAAAAAAGTTCTTGTACGGTGACTTCTGGTTACAAGATTGATTTCCAATTTTTTCATGTACCGTTTGAAGCTTTGCCATACTATTTTGTGGATCGAAAGCTGCAGTCTTCGATTTGGGATATGAAATGCCCAGGTAAGATGAAGATCTTGTTTTAGAAAATAATCCACGAAGATCTTTCAGTCAAACAGAAATTAAATACTAAGATTTTAACCATTAACAGTCTCTGTCTAAGGTGCAATTAGAAAAGAGAATTTGTTTTTTTATTGTCTGTTTATATGCTTGTATTCAAGACAGATATAAAATCTTGCCAACAGATCTATCAAAAATTAGAGCGAAGATAATGAAAATGAATTTTTCAAAAAATAATGGGAAGAGACTTGCAATGAAATGAAAAGACGAAAACATGAAAAAAGAAAATAAGGTTTTATCGCTATTTTGGTGTAGAGATTGTGAATTGCCAAAAACAAATGAATTTTTGAAAGACAGATGATGACACCACCGGCAGAAATTTTGAAGAAAGCTGAACTCGTCCATAAAGAAATTTTCTATCGCACAGCTATAAGACCGACTATACTTTATGGTACGGAGTGTTGGGTGGCTAAAGGAGAGCACGAACATAAGCTGAGTGTGACAGAGATGAAGATGTTGAGATGGATGAGTAGTCATACGCGATTGGATAAAATAAGGAACGAAGATATAAGGGAGAGTTGGAGCAGCACCCATTGTGGAAAAGATGGTTGAATCGCGTCTCAGGTGGTTTGGACATGTGAGAAGAAGACCGATAGAACATCTATTCAGGAGGGTGGATAAGATGGAAGATGGACAAGGGGTGAAAGGCAAAGGAAGACCTAATAAGACCATCCATGAGGTGATCAAACGAGATCTACATGTAAACGGTCTTTCTGTAAATATGATACATGACAGAGCACAATAACATCGTTTAATTCATGTAGCCGACTCCATTTAGTGAGACAAGATTTTATTGTTATTGTTGTTGATGTTGTTGTTGTTGTTGACCACTTTTTCCTAAATTCTAATCTACTTTCACTTTCTTAATGTTATTAGATGTCGCTTGGGTTAATGTATGTCCATCTTTACCACTGCTTGTTCGTTTTTAACTTTTTGTATTCTTTTCCAATTGATTGAATGCATTACTATCTTTTGAAAAAAAAATTCAATAGTTTTTTATTTTTTATGCTAATTATAATGGTAGTTTTGTTCACGAGTATAGAATATAAAGCAGTGTTTGTTTAGGAATACTGGAGCTGAGGTTGAGAGACTAGAACTCAGTATTGTATTTGTTAGGTAGATAATACCAATTTTCTAATATTAAATTTTATAGTTTATCTTAGTGGATTTAATAATATTAAAACAGGAAGTAACCACATAGGATTCTTACACTATATACCAAACAACTTCCATGAATATTTGATAATGCAACCCAAGAAAACCAGTGTGTGGGGTCCCAACAAACATGGCAATTAGATTACTCAAATCGGTTGAATAATTCCACAAAAGCTATAACATCCATGTCAAAGAAACAATCATACCAAGAACGAATATATAGATTGCAAATGAGTAAACCGTTACTAAGCTAACATTAATCAATTTTAAGATATAAAATTTAAAATAAATAAAATAATTTTAAAAAATTAATTGATGTTAACTAAAAAAAATAATTATCTAATATTATTCTTATTGATACCTCTAATTTTACTCCAAAGACTAATTTAAAGAGGAGAGATATTTTGAACTTATGAAGTATTTAAGTATACGTAGATTCAATATTACAACCCACTGAGAACGATTGATAAATCATTATCTACAAAATAAATTAATTAAGCAAGCGTACTTAATTATGATGATGGTAGCTCTCAACATAAACTTCTAATTAAGCAACATGACACTATTTAATTAAAAAGGATAGAATTGTTTTTAACTAATACTTATCCCTTATTAAATAAAAATTAAGGCTGTACGAAGTTGAAGATTAAACACCACAGAGACTTAATAGGCGCATAAAAAACGGAAATGTTTGGTAACCAAAAAAAATTAGCCAAAAACAGTCATAACTTATCTTATTTAGCATTTATTAATTGTTGCGACAATTAATTAATGCTAAATAAGACAAGTTCTAACTGTTTTTTTTGTCTACCTAGCATTACTCATGTACAGTCGACTTTACGTGAAGTTGATAGATGAGAGTCGTTAGATGATTTGACTGATTTGACTAAATTTTTATCTAATGACGGTCAACTATTAACTTCACGTGAAGTCGAATGCATCTGAATTTTCACCTAAAAAATATCTCGAAAAGAAAATTGACCATATCAAGCTAAGTTTAACTCCAACCTTCGAGAAAGATAATTAAAAAAAAAAGGAAAAAAAAAGCTCAAGAACAATAAATAAATAAGCAGAAAAATGATGCAAATTAAATTATTTAAGAATTGATTTGTGTGATTTGTTGGTATGTTGTACCAATCATTTGGTCTTCGAAACTCGCTACATATGCCCAATATATACAAAAATGTATGAATAATGTTGTAGGTATGCCAACTAGAATATTTCTAAATTATAAGTATTGTGTTGTTGAGTTTAAATTTTTGTATGTCTATTATGTTTAAAATTTGTGAAAAAATCATTAATAATTTTCATTAAAAAATATTTAGTATTGTAAAAAAAAAAAGAGTCAACTATATCAAGAAGAGAAGCAAAAATTGGAAGAAGTCTAGTGACGTGTACTGCAAGCTTAACTGAATTATTGTATTGAATATTGATACATCAAAATTCAGATTTTAGATTTTTTTTTTTTAAATTTTAAAATGTTAGAAATATAATTAATCAGATACAT
>NC_029788.2:129560517-129562860 GCF_000816755.2 Arachis ipaensis | reverse complement strand
CAAATTTATAAAAAAAAATATCTATATAAAGTTCATGCAACATCCTATCAATTTACTCTTTTGTAAAAAGTGATTTTATGACACAATAGAATTCTACGACAGTGTATTTCAAGCATTACAAATTAAATAGGATGGTGAATAAAATAAATATGTAAAAAGTTATAAAATATTGTATGAATTTTGCAATCCTAAAATTGATAATAGACTAAGTATAGTATATTTTTAAAATATGTTAATAAATCTCAATTATATGTTATAGTGACATTCATAATAATCTCCGGATTAAAATTGCTTTAGTTTTCTAATATATTTTATAATTAATTAGGGTTGACATTAGTGATCGATTGTATGTGGACTACTCTGAGAAAGAGAAAGTTAAGAGAAACACGTGAAAATGCAATGAAAGTGCATGAACATAATTGGCTTTGGATGAATATAAGTGTAGAGATTAAGCTTTAATTTTGATCAAGATTAATATATATAATGTATAGTCATCATTGTAATAATCCCTGATTTAATTTGATCTTGTACGTACGTATATATTATTAGTTAATCATTGCATATATTACTGTAATATCAAGATTATTCTTCTTCTTGTGAAATCAATTTTTTTTTTAGTTTAAATTAATTCAACGAGAATTGAATTTTAAATTTTTTAATTACAGAAATTCTAATATTATGTCATAAACTAAAATACTCTTTTTAAAAAATTTAAACTAATTAAAAAAATACATAAATAATTATAGAATTTAATTTTGATGGATTGTCAGTTTAAAATAATTTTATACGTGTATCTAATCACCTAACATTATATCATCAAAAGGAACCATTATTTTTATTGACTGCATGAATGGTCATCCAAAATGATGAATATAATTGTACGACTATATAAAATATTTTACACCGCCAGTGCATCAAAATTAAACTCATAATTATATCTCTATTTTCTAATACTCATTATCGTCACTTGAAATATCTAATCAGTATATATAATGATATATAATAATGTTGGTAAAAAGATGATATATGGTTGATCGAGGCGAATCATGAGTTGATCAAAATGAATCCGAAATAGTGAAAAGTGAAATTTATAACCACATAAAATTGAAAAAGTTTGATAGCATTCGTTGGTTGATATAAAAACTGAGTGGGACGGTTCATGAATTGAATTGATAACGTCGATACAAAAGTACACACAATCATGCGGATTTTGGATCAAGTTGATCGATGATTATAGTAGTACACCTATCAAAGAAAAAAAAATAATTAAAAATTGAAAGAAATTAAAGCATGAAATTTTGAAATTTCCAGATAGGCACTAGTCGATAGAATAAGCCAAAGATAGAGGCGTGACCAAAATGGTATTGCATTGGCTTTATTCAACAAAGTGATTAACAAATGTTTCTCACTGATGCCACTAGCTATAGAAGTGTGCATGTGGTGATGAAAGATTACTACTCAAAGTTGATGAGATATTATATCATATGTAGTATATATCATGGGCATAAGGGTTAGGCATGATTGTGATAGTTCAAAATATAGAGCCAAAAACACAATATACAATATAATTCATGTCATCAAGAACTTGCTAAACAAGACAAGTCACATACATAAAACTATACTTCTCTACAAAACTTAATTGATAAAAAAAATGTTATGCCCTTATGTCAAGTGAAGATATTGCTATATTGCAAAATTGGAATTGAATGAATGAAAATATGATTGTTATTGTCATTTATACAAGACTAATGTTGTTATTGAAGTAACAACTTTAGTAATAGAATTAACTATTATATTAATATCTGTAATTTACTTAGCTAAAATTTTTTCCTTTTAAAATGTTCAAGAATTGAGTTTTAGATTTTGTTTTATTATAAGTTAAAGATGTTTTGAGGGTTATCTTAAACGGTGGTTTGGGTTTGAATGTGAGGTTCGAACTTCTTTTGAGGCAGCGTTTGACTTGTAGAAGTGCCGTCATCCGAGTTCCTCGTGAGGAGGTGGGGGGTGGTACCTACAAAAAATTTTGATTCTTAAGTTAGCAAAGGCTTTAAGTAGGTTTTTAGTAGATTGGAACGTGTATTCATAATAGAGTAAATAACAACCTTTTGGAGTAATTATATCTTTATCGGTGGATACTCGTTTCCTTTATTTTGAAAATTTATTGAGATCTATCTTTTTGATAAAATAGAAATAGTAAAAAAAATTTAGTGAGATAGTTACACATTCAAATGAGTAAAGTGAGATCTCCTTGTCGCGTCCGAATTCTTAAAAGGTCGGATAAGTGAAAGAGACTTCCTTTTATGGGCCTTTATCCTTAATGAGTATGGTTTTATTTTAGACTAA
>NC_029788.2:129559844-129560509 GCF_000816755.2 Arachis ipaensis | reverse complement strand
ATTAGGAGTGGCAATTATTAAAAGAAAAAACTATAATGTCATTAGAGAAAAAAAAAAGAAAAAAGATAGTAAATTTTTGCAAAGAGATAAAAAGCATAAGATAACAAAATAGAGGCCCTCGTGCGAATTGGATGTCTCAATGTACATCACAAACTTTGCTTTAAATAATTGATAAATGGAAATTAAATATCGAAGCCAAAAAGGAAAAAGAAAAGAAAATAATAATGTCATTTATATGTGTTGAGACTTGAGAGTGATGAACAGCAGTAAATTAAAAGTAAAATAATAGAGCTCATTATTATATAAAGAAAACAATAACAGTATTTCATCCCTATCCATGAATTATTAATTTAGAATAATGTATATTGTTAATTAATAATTAATATGTATAGAAATGATGATGAGTTAAGAGTTATTAATAAAGAAAAAGGGAAAAGGGTTATTCGTCCGTGTGGGTAGAGACATTCCTCTCCCTGTGTGTTCTGCAGCCATTGCATGGCCCTCTATTTCTCTCTCTTCCAAATCAAAACCAATTATTTGATACTTTTTCTAATTTCTTCCCCCCTAACACAACACATGCATCCTATCTGTAATTTTGTTTCTCATTCTTTTTTCTCATCCACCTAACTCACTGCTATCATATATTCCCATTCCTATCTTAGCTT
>NC_029788.2:129550076-129559459 GCF_000816755.2 Arachis ipaensis | reverse complement strand
GGTTTTATTTGTATTTCTAATATTTTAAAATATTTTGTATTAATAATTCTCACTATTAACTTATTTAAAATAACTAAATTGGGTTGGTCTAGTAGTTAACTCATTAGTCTGTTTAAACAAATATTGATGATTTAAATTCTGGTAAAAACTCATGTGAAGTCGACTTTACGTGAAGTTGATACTTGAAAGCCGTTAGATGAAAATTTAGTCAAATCAGTCAAATCATTTAACGGCTCTCAGATATCAACTTCACGCGAAGTCGACTGCATCTGAATTTCCACCTTAAATTCTACCTTGTGCATGCAGTAACTTATAATTATTGGTCAATAGCAAGCTAGCAAACTCTTAAATGGAGTTCAGTACCGCGGCAGATTAATCATTAGCTTGACGAGTAGAGAATACCATGGGAAACAAAAAAATATATTTAAAATAACAAAAAAATTGATTATTTCATATATATAAACATGCATAACCCTTGTGAATAAATTTCATAAAAATAAAATTAAATTATACAAGATTGAAAATATATATTATAGTATTTTTTCCTACTTTCTACTTTCATGGAATTCTTATGTCTATATGAAATCAGGTAAATATTTTATGAAATTATTACAAAAATAAATTTAACATTTGAGAACATATATATAAATTCTCTATTAGTATTCTTGAGGAGTTAAAGGCAAAAGAAAAATATTAGGTCATTTTTTAAATATTTAAAATACAAATAGAACAAATAAAAAATATTAAGAACAACAATAATATTTATTCCAAACTAAGTACTTTTCCCTTATTATTTTTTTGTTACAATATATTAGCTTGTTTTCCATTTGTTTCCCCTTCATATTTAATCCTTTCTCCCCTTTTTTTCAGAAAAAAAATCTTTGTAATTTGTTGATTGGTCGGACATTATTATTCATATCAATTATTTGATCTGAATTATTGTGTGGTCATTAAATGGTCCCTGTTGTGACATTTGTCCGATCCCTTCATTCTCCTGTCCACATGTTTGTTGTAAGATATCCATTAGTTCTAGCAACTTTCATTAGCCAACTAAAAATAATATACATAAGATAAAATATGTTTATTCCTGGATCTGAAGTGAGGACAAATCTTTGAATATTAACTATATTCCTTTGCAGTTTGGAACCCTTTTGAAACTATTATCTTTCATGTATGTTAACTTAGACGACCAAAACTTAATTAAAGAGTGAATTGCACACCTTTCTTCATAACTTCAAGTAACAAGCAATTAGAAATGTATACAATATTATAATTGTATGTAACTAAATTTGGATGTTTATGATAATCATATGACCGAATTTAGGTGTATGGTACAGAAGAAAATCCTATTCCCTAGTAGCTTATGCAATTAATTTTTTGAATTTAATTTTGATGAAGTATCAGTATAAAATTTAATCATGTAATATTTTATCAGTAAAAATAATTATTTTTTATAGATGAACTCTACCATACCCTCTCTAAAATAAAGGGTAAATTATTCCTTGTGGCATATACAATAATTATTGATAAATTATCTTTCAACCAAAGTTCCAAAGTTCGAATAAGATCGTCAAATCTAATTTCTATCTCTAATACAATCGCTAGAAAATCCTAAAAACGAGAGAGCTAAAAAATTGATAAAAATTTGTGATATATTAGTTAAAAATGATGGTAATTGGTGCGTGAAAGGAGACACCAAGGTATTTTATTTTATTTTTTTTATCTTTAATTGCTCTTAAATTATTTTTCAATTATTATTCAGATAATAAAAATCTTAAGATGGTAATTATTGACTCATTATTTTTATGACTAACTAATATTTTGGTTTGTTTTTGTTATATAATTATACAAGGCTATGAGGGTTGGTTATATGATGAAGAGGAGTATCATTGTTGATCCGATTGAATTTTAAGAAAAATAGTTAAAATGAGAGATTGAAAGCATATGAACAAGTTCAAAATCCTAACCTAATTGATTGGAAATGGTGATTATTGGATTTGAGAGGAATTATGGGTTTAAAATTGGAGAAGAAGATGTGTATTTGGTGTGGATTATGAAAATGACACACTACTATCAAGTTTCAAGAGAAACATCGCTTGAATTGAAAAGAAAAGAGAAGATAACGTAAATTTTAGAGCTCTGGTAGAAGAATAATTTATGAATAATCACTGTATATGTCACAAGGGGTAATTTACCCTTTATTTTAGAAAGGGTATAATAGAATTCACATTTTTTTATATTAATTGTATAAATAATTATAAAAAATACAACTGTAATTACATGAATATATAAAACCATGTAATAAAAAGATAAATTTATATTTTGGGCATAAGTTAAAATTTTGTTTTATATATATATATATATATTATTATTTTTGTGGTGAAACGTGAGAACAAATTAAAGGGGTATAAAATAGATGCATTTAATCTGTGTCTTTCTTTAATTTGTTGTCAAATCTTCTCCAAGGATCTCCCAATGGATCCACATTTTTTCTTTTTTCTTTTCTTTTCTTTTAGTCACCATCCAATAATCTTACGTCTTTTTATTATTTAATTTATGCCACTTGAAGACAACCCTACTTCTCCATCTCCTTCATCAACCAAAGTCAAAAAGAAACCAAGTAAAGATCGATTGAGAAAGGATGAAGAAATTTAAGAGAGAAAAAAAAAGGTTTTATACAGAACATAGGCATGTCTCTTGTGAATCATACATTACTATAATTAGAAGCGTGATCATCTTTTACATCTATATACGTATAAAATTGTACGGTTCTCTGTTCCTACGGTTTGTATGGTGTGTATTCAATAATAATTATATGGGTGATGTTATATTGTTACATCACTTTCAGCACTAACTACAATAATATCCTTCATATTTATATATAAAGGTGGAAATTTAGGTGCAGTCGATTTTACGTAAAGTTGATAATTGAAAGCTGTTAAATAATTTGACTAATTTGACTAAATTTTTATCTAACGGCTCTCAACTATTAACTTTACGTGAAGTTGACTGCACTTGAGTTTCTACTATATATAAAATAAAGATAAAGCGATAAA
Organism: Arachis ipaensis; assembly: GCF_000816755.2. Lineage (NCBI taxonomy): Eukaryota > Viridiplantae > Streptophyta > Magnoliopsida > Fabales > Fabaceae > Arachis > Arachis ipaensis. Next base: position 129,556,403 of record NC_029788.2, on the reverse strand, counting down.
TAGGTGTATGATATTTTATTTTAAAGATAAATAAATTTTTGATTAATTAAAATATAAAAATATTTTTTATTTTTTAAAAAATAAACTTAAAATATTTTAATTAAATTATAGATAACTAATTATCCTAACTAATTTTTTTTGTACACATTCAATAATAAAAGATTGAATATCTTTTTTTTTTTAAATAAATATACAAATAATAATATTGGACCCTTCCACACTCTCTCAACCCTAAATCATACATACTCCTCACTCGGCCTAAAGCTTTTCTTAACCTCTCATAATTAATTAAGAAGATAGGCATAAAAATTGTTCTGTAATCATAGCAAATTTAAATGAATTCACATATAATTCCATTTTATTTTAATCATCAGTTTAATTAAAAAATCAATTATTTTTAATTATATCGGTCAATTTTTTTAAAGTATTTTTAATTCTAAATTCAAAATATTAAATTCTAAATCTTAAATAACTCTTTAAAAGATAATTTTACAATAAAATTTGACTGACATTAATTAAATAAAAATTAATTCTCTACTGTTTTTCTTTAATTATTTAAAACATGTGTCCTTAAAAGTCACATGTACTACATTCATGGATTCTATATATGTGTAAATACATGCATAAGTACATTATTAACATTATATTCAACATTGTGGCATGCATGCATGTATGATATATAATCTTAGCTTATCCTCAAAATTAGAAACACATAAATAAATAAATAAATAAATAAATAAAATGAAAAGAGTTGCAAAAACTAGGTCAAAAGTAGTGGCCTAAGATCCACAGAGTTTCCTAAAGAAGACATGCATGTTTGATCATGATAGTTACTGTGGTGAATAGTGAATAATGTTTGATCAGATTTTTCCGAAAAATACTAAGAAGAAACTGACACGTTTTATATGTATTGCAGAGAAATATTATTCATATCATATCCCATGATGACTATGATTGACAACCATATTCCTTTGTATGGTTAATAATGTTCAACTGTTACTACATGTATATATACACTAATAGCTTCAATTAATTTCTTCTTTATAAGATATGGTTATTAATTTTCATGAATTTTTTAATTTGGTCAAAGGTCCTTAATAGTTGTTCATTTGGATAAGGTTTTTTTTTAAATTTGCCCATAAAAAGATATATATCTCATGTTTCATTTAGAAGAAAAGTAAACCTTTGAAGAAGCTAATTAAATATTAATCACTAATTTATTTGTTCTTTCTTAACATTTCATTCAAATTGAAAATTTCCTTTGAATTGTCAAAAGGGTACACGCACTTAATTTATCAAATTTAATTAAGAATTTAATTTTTCAATGTAAAAAAAATTTACATATATATACAATTATTCTTATATCGATATATTAACAAAAATACGCAAATTATTTTTGATATTGAAATGGAAATGAGATTTTTTAGGATTATAGATAATAAAATTGTTATTATTAAATGTGAAATTTTTTTATTTAAAATGTGGAAATCGAACTCTCCGATTTTTTTGGGAATAAAAATCGGACCATCCGATTTATTAGGAATAAAAATTGGACCCTCCGATTTATGATTTTTTTTTAATTACAAAAAAAACAAATCGGACCTCCGATTTGATATTTAAAAAATTTTAAAAACCAACTTATAAAGTAATCAGACAGTCTGATTACTGATTCTCATATCAAAATAAAAAATACAATCTGATTAGTGATTATTGATTCTCATATCAAAATAAAAATACATGCATCACCAACAGAATTGAATTACACATATTCATCTTCTATAATAAAAATTTTTAGCCACAAAAATAAGTAATTTTTAATTAATATTTTAATATGTAAAGGGAGAAAATGTCCATGATGTGCTTCTATCTGATCAATAACCATGCATGCAAATTTTCGTAATCAATGACGGAAAGTAAAAAGGTATAATCATTTTTTGGAAAAAATCATGCAAAGCATTTGGGTTGGTTGATGATATTTGGCATCATGGCAAAATCCAAATGTCAATCTCAATATTAATTCCGACCGATGTGATTAGCAAGAAATTTAAGTATTTATCCTTTTCCGCTCTACAAAGCTGAACTCTCCATTCATCATGTTTATTGGACAAATAAAAATTATTGAGAGACAAATAAAATCTAATGTCCTTTATTTATATTATTATTCTCTCATCATAGGATTCCTTAATGTATAATCTCACTATTAGTTACAACTTACACGTTCACTTCTTGTGATTATAACAATATATAATATTGTATTAGAAACTTTATATTATATTCATTAATAAGATTGAAAGACTTAACCTATGTTGTGTTAATATTATTATAGTAATATATGCACATTAGTTAACACTTCCCTCCTTTCTTAATAATTATATTAAGTCCCACAATATTTAAAATTAAAAATTTTATAGTTTTTATAAGTATAAGATAATTTTTTTTTGAGTTAATTTTTAGAATAAGTTAGACCATTTAATTTCTCATTGTACGATGGAACGGAGTCGGATAGAGTATAAACCCGCCCCTACCCGTCCCGTTGCCACCCCTATTATAGTAAAATTAAAAATTATTATTGGACCACTCATACACCACAACAAATTTAAATCGTCTTTAAATTTTACGCTCTAAATTTTTGTCCAGTTTTAAGTGTTTGACAACTTTTACTTCTTGAATTAATTTTTAGAATAAATTAGACCCACTTAATTTTTTATAAATTATTATCTAATTATTGAAAGAAAGATAGAAAAAGTTGTACATTCAAAATACTGTTAGGAAAAAAAAAATAAAAATAAGAATTCTATTTATTTATTTTTTTTAATATGCTTGTATGTGCATGATTGAGACTGATCTAGCTACATTGGAAATTTACCCTTGATTGTGGTAGATCACAAGATTGAACAGTCCAAAAAAGTCAATATAATATATTTGAATGGTTAGTTTCTCTATAGGAGTAATAGTGGCACCCCATATACTAGCTTAGCTAGGTTTGAAATTAAACTAGCAGTTAGTATTTAGTAACAGAATTTGGGAACCAAATCTGTTTGTCTAAGCAAATATATTCACATGGTAACCTAAAGAGAATAGTGTCTTATAGTGAATGAATTATGTAATTAATAATGTAATGTAATTTGCATTCATGACCAGATCTTATTGACAGACATGTGAAGGACTACCCTTTTCTTTAAGGTCCAATGGGGTGCCATGCATGTGCCCTTTTCTTTTAAATAATCTAATAGCTTAATCATAAATTATAGATAAGATATAGAAAAGTATTAGATAATTAATAATTTTTATGTTTGTCTTGTATTTAATTAATAAAAATATTATCTCCTTAATACTTTCTATTACATTATCATAATGCAAAAGTTCTATATAATGACATCTAATCAATACTTTGTTAGCTTTAAAGATACATATTAGTTTTGTACTTTTCATATTATACTATATAATTAAAGAAGTCTAAATTCATCGTATTAGTCTCTTTCTAAAATGAAATTTTAAAAACTAAATATTTTATTTATTATTGTTGGTAGAATTAACTTAAATCTTAAACATAGTTTTATTGTACTAATTCTTCATAAATTTATTTAGCAGTGTAATACACTTTATGTGAGAGTGACAATATATATGTCATGAATTGATATCTTGATTTTTTACCTATGAAAGTGACATAATATATTAAGGATTATGCTACGTATATATTAAAATCAGTTATTAAAATAAAATATATATTAAAATATAAATATATTAAAAATAAATTAAATTATATATAAATTTATATATAAATATATTGATAACTAATTTTAGTAGTTAATTTTAGTGTACGAATAATATTTTTGATAAATTAATTATGTACTTATAAAGAACAATTTTCCTAAATACTTTCCTTAGATAAACCCAACACCTTATACAAAAAGAACTGAAGACAGTAAATAGTTACAGTATCTACATTGAACTATCATCAATCACAATCTTTCCAACCGACCCTCTACCCCATTTTTCTTTTAATTTTTTTATTTTTCTTTTCTTTTATTTTTTTTCTCTATAAAAGCAACAAACATTTCCTGCTCCATAATCTTAAAGGGTCCTTGAATAGGTGTCTGAGTTATTTATTTATTAATCATTATATGCAAAAAAAAAAAAAAATTATAAAAAAAATCATTGTACACTTCAAATGACACTGTTATGTTGAGTTGTTCAGTCCCCTGAAAATCCTCTTCAAAAGGCACAACTCCTTTTTTCTCTTCTTCCAACTTTTTTACAAACCCTCCATTAATTCCATTATTTAAATCCTCTAATGCCTACAATAGGGGATGCTACAACCTTATAGAGTGGCAATTTATTTGGCTACATAGTAATTAATTATTCCTATATTCTTTATTATTCTTAATATTATTATATGATATGATATGAGATGATGGAAGAAGGGGGGCTATAAATATGAGTGTATGTGAAAACTTGTTGTGACTTCAACAACAGAAGCAGGAGGTTGCTGTTCAAAGTGTGTTCTTTGTGGTTTTTGGTTCTGAGTTTCTTTGAGCAACTCTCCAATGGCTATGTTATTGGGAATCATTGGTGGGGTGGTGTTGGTGCTCTGTTTTTGCTCTGTTTTCTTGTTGAAGTGGAATGAAGTGAGGTATAGGAGGAAAGGATTGCCACCAGGGACAATGGGGTGGCCTCTTTTTGGAGAAACCACTGAGTTTCTTAAGCAAGGTCCAAACTTCATGAAACACCAGAGAACAAGGTAACAAAAAAGTTGTCTTTTTTTTTTTTTTTTCTTCTTTGTTTTCAACATAGTTTTTAGGTGCATGTTTTCAATAATAACAATTCCTCTGTTTCATTTGCTTAAGTGGGAAAAGAAAGTTTCATTTTTTTGGGTTATTGAAAGCTGTTTCATTAACATCCCCTGCATGCCACTGTGATTTGTGTTATCCTAGATTCATATGAAAATCATTGAGAATAGCATCATTGATCTCTCTTTAATTTCTCTTGTGTTATTCTTGGAGGGTAGGGTGTGAATAGAAGAAAGTGTAGAAGGATTATCAATGGAACACTTTAAAGTTTAAAGTCTCAATGTCCCTAAAGGAATTACATTCACATCATGAATGTGTATGTAACATTTTTCTGAATTATGTTTTCCTCAAATTAGTTAAACTGGGGTGTGAAGTAATCACTGTTCATCAATGTACTTTTAGGTCTTTTACCTCATACTACTAATGATTGTAACTTTATTTATCCCCTTTGGTCAAAATGGCAGGTATGGTAGTTTTTTCAAATCACACATACTTGGGTGTCCTACCATAGTGTCAATGGATCCAGAGCTGAACAGATACATTCTGATGAATGAATCAAAAGGGCTTGTTCCTGGTTACCCTCAATCAATGTTGGATATCTTAGGAAAATGCAATATTGCAGCTGTTCATGGCTCCACTCACAAGTATATGAGAGGTGCATTATTATCCATCATTAGCCCTACTTTGATCAAAGATCAGCATCTGCCTAAGATTGATGAGTTCATGAGATCTTTTCTTAGTCATTGGGATAACAGAATCATCAACCTTCAAGACAAAACCAAAGAGGTTGGTTTGTTTGTTACTTTGTTTTGTTTATTATGTATCTGTGTCATCAAATATATCAATCAAAATCATTTTTTTAACTCTTGTAATGATTCTTCAACAGATGGCATTTCTCTCATCACTTAAGCAGATTGCTGGCATGGAATCTAGCTCAATATCTCATCCATTCATGACAGAGTTCTTTAAGCTTGTTCTAGGAACACTCTCCTTGCCTATTGATCTTCCCGGCACAAATTATCGCCGCGGACTACAGGTACATAAAAATCAGCTACTAAATCAGCTTTTTTTTTGTTATTAAAACTTAGACCACGATTTATGGAAATGAATTTGCATTGTGCTGATATTGTTAATGGAGTTTTTCATAGATTCATAGTTATATTGATAGAATATGTGTTGTTGCAGGCAAGGAAGAACATAGTTAGCATTCTAAGTCAGTTGCTAGATGAAAGGAGAGTCTCCCAAGAAACACACCAAGACATGCTTGGAAGCTTGATGATGGGTAGAAGAGAAAACAGATACAAATTAACTGATGAAGAGATCATTGATCTGATAATCACAATCATGTATTCTGGTTATGAAACTGTTTCAACTACATCAATGATGGCAGTCAAGTACCTCCATGATCATCCCAAAGTTCTTGAAGAAATGAGAGTGAGTGCAACAAAAAGAAACAAAGAAAAATTCTCTTGTTTTTCTCTTATTATGTATTTACTTATATTGTTTTTTTTTTTTTTGTAAAACAGAAAGAGCATTT
>NC_029788.2:129549281-129550049 GCF_000816755.2 Arachis ipaensis | reverse complement strand
TGCGGTAAGAAATTGAAGTAGTTAGAAGTTTGTGTCTTTTGATTATTCTTTTAGCAACATTATTATTATTATTATTTGAGTTGGTTACTTTTTCCAATAAATATTATATTATTGTTTGATCAGAAATTTGAGGTTGTCTTTTTCTTGCAGGTTATTTTTGAGACCTCGAGATTAGCTACAATAGTCAATGGTGTTCTGAGAAAAACAACTCATGACATGGAACTAAATGGTGAGATGAGAGTTCTTGCTTTTTTTTTTTATGATCACTTGATTAGGTCTATTTTCTTTGATGGGCTCAAGAAGAAGCTGTTTTTGACTTTTGGTGCTTCTTTCTTTCTGCCACACTTTTACAGCATTCATAAAGCATGTAAAAACAGTAACCATAAAAAGAACAAGAGTTACAGTAGTAACCCCTAGGATAATGACTATACACTTGTATTTATCATACTAGAAATTATGGTAACTAGTTTTGTTATTTTGCATAAAGAAAAAAGGTACCTTTTTTCCACTAACTACCACTTGGGCTATTAGGATTATTTTAATAAAGTATTCCCATTGTTTGTTTCAGGGTATTTGATTCCTAAAGGTTGGAGAATATATGTATATACAAGAGAGATAAATTATGACCAGTTTCTGTATCAAGATCCACTGACATTTAATCCATGGAGATGGCTGGTTGGTACCACAACCACTTGCTGTTTTTAATATGCACAATTCTTCCTCCTTCTAATGCATAATAGTAAAGAGCTTTAATTTCATATCAGTGTA
>NC_029788.2:129546871-129549244 GCF_000816755.2 Arachis ipaensis | reverse complement strand
TCAGTCATTATTATTATTATTAAAAGTTAAGAAGAATATATATTAAATAATAATAAATTTCTGACATATGGTATTTAATGTTGTGTTACATAATGCAGGTGGGAAGAAGTAGGAGGAGATAAACTAATGAAATTTCCTAGAGTTGAGGCACCAAATGGACTTCACATTAGGGTCTCATCTTTTACTAACTAGGCATTTGTGTTTTATGTATAGTAATGAGAAATAGCATATAATAGGGCCTTTTTTTTTTTGTATGATAATGTTCTAACAAATTAGAGGGAAAAAATGAATGGAATTAATTAATTAGCTTCTTTCTTTCTTTCTTCAGTTCTTGTACCATCTTCTCTCCTATATTTTTGTTCAATTTAAGACTATTATTATGAGCAGCATTTATAGTTCAATTGAGAAGGGTGAAGAATAAATTATTACTTTGGACCACCGAGTTACATAGCAAGTTAAAATGACCTAAGCCCAAAACTCTAACATGAGCCCAAATACTTTGGGCTGAGAATTCGAGGCCCATGCTTGATCTAAAACTGGTATGGACTTAGTTGTCAATGACTTGAGACTTGGTATCTGCTAATTTTGTCCGACCAAAAACAGAAAAAGAAACATTATTTTATTTTATTTATTCCATTATTCAAATTTGATACCGCCAAGTCCCCCGAAAAAAAAAAAAAAAAACAAAAACAAAAACAAAAAGAAAACTCCATTTGTTCTATAATATTTGTTACCATAAAAAGGTAGATTCAAATTATCATTCAATCTATTTGATATTTGGATATAAGTAAATTTATGGTCTATGGATATAAGTAAATATATGCATGTTTGGGAATAGATATAGGAAAAATATAAAAGAGTACTTTGACGCACAAGCATTCTGTGTGTTAATGTAGGGTCCAAAAAAAAGTTGTATTCAGAAGATGTATTATATACTGTTTAACATAATAATTATATCAATAGTTATTTCTATGGATTGAACTAGGGGTGTACATGGCTCGGCCCGATCCGAAGATTCGGTCCGGTCCCGAATACTTTAGAAACTAATTTAGTGTAATTTAATCGGGACTAGGGCTGGGTAAGGGTCTCAAAAATAGACCCGGTCATTATTTCGGGTCGGGTCCGTGCCATAACTCGGGTCACCCGAATTCGGTCCGGTCATCATACATAATTAATATTTTGTGTTATTAGTGATGGATGATGACTATTCTTATGTGGAATTTAAATATTGTAAATCTTAATATTTTGTATTATTAGTCATTATAAGATTATAAGTTAATGTTTTATGTTTAAAATGCATAAGACTTTAGACTAATGCATAATATTGTGTTATTTATGTATTGATTTAAATATTTGGTGTTCTTAGACAATATTAGTATTGATTATGGTTATGCTTTAATTTTAGAAAATGGTTGGTTCTTGTTATATTTTTCTAAGTGAATTTTACTATGTGAATTGTGAAATAATGGTTGGAGATTAGGTGATTTTTATATGCTAAAGACCCGGTTTTTATCCGGTTTTTACCCGACCCGAAGGTGCGCAGGTTTCATCGGGTCTAGGATCGGATTAGGGTCTAAAAATTAGGCCCGATCTATATTTCGGGTCTGTGTTAAGCCAAACCCGGTGTGGCCCCGTCCATGTACACCCCTAACTTGAACATATAACCTTAGGATTATATAAAGACAACTCAACCATTGTTTTAAGGCAGAAGATGTATCGTATACAGTCTAACATGATAATTATATCAATAATTATTTTTATGGCCTGAACATATAACCTTAAGATCACACAAAGACAACTCAATTATTGCTTCAAGAAAGTAACTAACATAGAAAAATTTAGCAATAGGAGTAAAAATGTAGTAAAATTTAGGTATAGATATATTATTTTTTAACTTCCCATGATACCCAACAAGTTAAGAGTCGTGGATATGGGTTTCATTTAATGGTCTGAAAGTTGCCAATGAATTATTACATATACGAGATAAAATTCGAACTTTTGACACTTGTTTAAATGGACGACTAAACTGATCACTCGACCAACATACGAGAAAACATTTATATTTTATTTTGGAAGCAAATATAATATAACAAGGAGCAAATATATATATCTATATATAAATAGTATTAGTATTTTTTAAAAATCTTTGTGAATGCAGATGCCCCTTTTTCATTGGCTGTGGATCCGTTTCTGCTCCCAGGTTTTTCTTCATATAGGAGTAGAATATTTTTTGAAAAAAGATCTCATAAGCTATTTTGCATTTTGTTTAAGATAAAATTCACACTTCAAGCAAATTATTCCAAATAAGTTACGCATTAGATGGACCCATTTTCAGCTTTAATTATAATAAGTGTACACTAAAATTATTTATCA
>NC_029788.2:129545437-129546784 GCF_000816755.2 Arachis ipaensis | reverse complement strand
AAGTGTACATTAAAATTATTTATCAGAATAAAATATATATTAAAAATAAATTAAATCATATATATATATTTATATATAAATATATAATAACTAATTTTAATTAGTGTGCAAAGAACATTTTTGTTCCTTCGAGTGGATTCCATTCCGGATACTAGGTAAGTTAGTGTTTGAAACTTGGACTTTATTGTACAACAAATGAAGCTTATGGAATGAACCCAAAATAGGTTGGGTGATGAGTGCTTATTAGCGGCCAATTAAGTTCATAGAAGCTAAGAAACTTTAAAGTGGAGTTGCCTAACCCATGGCTTTAATAACACTGTTTGCTTTCTCCTATCTTCTCATGCTCATGCAAATGCGATTAATTCTACCAACTTTTGTCAAATGTGAAGTTTAGCTAACATTATCAAAGATATATGGAAGGCAAGTTGGAGTGTTAAAGAACTCACACGAAACTACTTAATTCAAAAATGAATTCCGCTAGGGAATTAAAAGGTATAGCCAACAACAAACCAATAAATATACTTAAACTATATTTTATACTAATTAATTGTCATTAATTATTAATTACCTCTTTTTACTCTCATTTATTTTTTACTATTTATTACGCAAATCCTAATTTATTTAAAAAAAAAAGTTGGAACTCAAAAAGAAAACACCAAAATATAAGATAAAGAATCATCCAAATCTTAGGAAAAAAAACATACAAAACATAGGAAAAAGAATCATCTACATCCTAAGAAAAAAAACATACAAAATATAGAAAAAAGAATCATCCAAAATAATAAAAAGAATCATTTGAAATTTAGAAAAAAGAAACATAAACAACTAGTTAAAAGAATCATTCAAAATCAAATAGGAGAGGAGAAGAAAAAGAGCCGTAAGGTGACCGGCGACGACATCTTGGACAGTGTTGCGTGTACGGTGGGAGACTCGTGGTGGCGCGTTGCAAGGAGGAAGCCACGGAGGTCGGGCATTGCGAGTGGAGGACTCGCCATAGATCAGAGTAGTTGATTGCACATCCCGAATGGGGGACCGGCGGTGGCTGCGTCGCAATGGGACAGTGGGCGACGGCGTCGACGAAAGAAGGACGGCGACGGAACGCGTGAAAGAGGCCGGCAGCGCGACGAAAGATGCGATGGTGGTCGATAGACAGCGGCGTCGAAAATACGTGGAGACGGCAGGTTTGACGAGAGAGAAATTTGACTGTTTCCGAATGAATGAAAAAAGATTAATTTTTTATGGATTGTTTTTATTGTGTATTATAAATGTGATTAGGATAAATGAAGAAAGAATTTTTTTTGAATTTTGAATTTTAATTTTAAATTTTATTTATTTATAAATAATAAT
>NC_029788.2:129540107-129545338 GCF_000816755.2 Arachis ipaensis | reverse complement strand
AGAGTTGTTTTCTATATTTTTTCTTCAAAAATTTAAGTTAATAAATAAAAATATGTACATAAATAATTATATTTTATAAATATCAGAATTACATTATTTTACATATTCAATAACGTAGTTTAGGATAGGTAACTAGCTCATAAGTGTGCATGTACTCTCTGGCACTTGGTCAACACATTCAACAACAATCAATGCCCATAGATTCATTATTCTTGCTTACTTACTTTTATTACAAGCTACTTTAGATTTCATTCTTTATGCATCCATGGTTTTAATTAGCATTGGTATGCTATATATTGGTTACATATGAACCATCTTTAATTGGATCTCAAGCAATTCACATAAGGAATATCAATGCATGGAATTCATTTAACTATTTTGAGAATAAAAGTAGCGACAATAACGTGTATTTGTGACTACATATCTAATTTTCTAAAATTAGTGTTGTTAAAACCGGACCGAACTGGCTAGTTTGACTGAAAAACCAATAAATCGGATCCTAAATCGATTCAGTCCGCTAAATAAATCGAACAAAATAGAGAATCGGTATGAATCGATCAAATCCGAAGTGAATCGGTGAAAACCGGTCAAATTTAATAAAACCAATTCAACCGAACCGCTTATTATTTTTGTTTCATATTATTTTAGAATAACTGGATATTCTTAAAATGTTAGTAAAAATATGTATTTTAAATTTTAATTTTAAATTTTTGACTATTTTTTATTTTTTATTTACATAAGACCGGGTTAATCAATTCAACCAATAATCCACTAGTTGAACCAATAATCCAGTAACTTGATCGGTTTAATTATCGGTTCAATTCTGACAACTATGTCTAAAATTATTATTTTATTGCTCGTCGACTTAATTAGGCATCTTTAAATATACGCATCCTTTTCATGTTACCAATATATGTATGCATGCATCGTATATGCACAATTACTTTGCTTGATTTGGATCCCTTCTAGGGTGTATGTACATAGTTGGGCAAAGAGGTGAGGCTAATTAATTAAATTGGCCGAAGAATTGTTCCTTAATTAATCTCAGGTACTTTTAATCATGATATTCTACTAATATGATATGATCATGATGTGCCTAACTTTCTAAGAGAATTATTACACTAATATAGTGAAACCACTAATATTGTGCCACGTGTGATGCTAAACCCTATTTAATTTGGAGCGTTTTATGGCTTGACTTAAGTAGTGGACATTGAATTGAAAAGAAAATGCCAATGCAACGATCGAGTTTGGGATAAATCACTTTCATATGAGTTGGTTCATTTTGTAACTACCAGTTTGATGACCAAGTCCCATGAAACGAAACATACTTTTTATGTTAGAAAAGAATGGAATTAACACCAAGGATTTTAAGTTGAAGCAGTCTTTGTTTATTTGAGTTACCGTAAAAATTCAGACACGTTTCTTTAATCTCGTGCCGAAAACACCGCACTCTCCATCACGTGCCACACACCCTCTCTCTCTCTCTCTATATATATATATAGACACACATTTTCTGATAGATCTTCAAGCTTCTTCATTCATCTCTCTTGTCTTTGAAATAAAGTTGTGAATAATATATATAATGACAAGTGCAAGAGTGTTATTGAAGGATGAACTTGACATTGTGATTCCAACCATAAGGAACCTCGACTTCCTCGAGATGTGGAGGCCGTTCTTCCAGCCATACCATCTCATCATCGTTCAAGATGGTGACCCTTCAAAGACCATTAAGGTACCTGATGGATTCGACTATGAGCTATATAACCGCAATGACATCAACAGAATCTTGGGTCCCAAGGCTTCTTGCATCTCCTTCAAGGATTCTGCTTGTCGTTGCTTCGGTTACATGGTCTCCAAGAAGAAGTATATCTACACCATTGATGATGATTGCTTTGTAAGTACTACTTTCATCAATATCATCATAAAAGACAGAATCGTTACATAATTTGATATATTTGACTGAACTGTCTAACATAATACATGTCAATATCTTAACTATTATTTGCCATACTAACTAACTAGAAGATATCTTTTAAACTTTGTGAATTGTAGATCTTGTTAGAATATTGTTATATCTTGTTATGGATTTTACAGGCTGTTAGAAACAGTATGCTGTTTTGTTCCTATGTAACATGTGATTTGAAACTCTGACATTGGTTGTGTAATGACAAGCTTAATTTGTCTACAATGTTATTCTTATATTATTATTGTTATCCTTGTCTTTTATGTGTTTCACACTTTCACTACTCTATCTCCTTAACCAGTGTAAATAAATAAACAAAACAGTAACATAATTTAAGATTGAAACATCTGCTGTTCAGTTTTCACATTGGTTTTGTTTTATGTGTATTCATCAATCTTTGGTATCCTAAAGGTTGCAACTGATCCAAGTGGAGCAAAGATTAATGCACTTGCACAGCATATACAGAACCTTCTGTGTCCATCAACACCTTACTTCTTCAACACTCTGTATGAGCCTTACAGAGAAGGTGCAGATTTCGTTCGAGGCTACCCTTTCAGTCTTCGAGAAGGAGTTCCTACTGCTGTTTCTCATGGACTTTGGCTTAACATCCCAGACTATGATGCACCAACTCAGCTTGTGAAGCCTCTTGAGAGGAACACTAGGTTAGTATGTAGTACTAATAGTCTAATAGTACTTTCAATTTCACAAGAAGGTGTGATTGGCAGAATGTTTTATAATTCTGAGAATCGCACACCTTCTGTGTTAATTTCTTACTATGATTTCTGAAGTGTGAGAGTATTGTGATTAAGGTATGTGGATGCTATTATGACGATTCCAAAAGGGACATTGTTTCCAATGTGTGGAATGAACTTGGCATTTGACCGTGACCTTATTGGACCAGCAATGTACTTTGGTCTCATGGGTGATGGCCAGCCAATAGGTCGCTACGACGACATGTGGGCTGGCTGGTGCTGCAAGGTTAGATATATAATCATTCATGTATTTTTTTTTTTTCTGTAAGTAGGGGGTGTACATGACTCGGTCCAATTTGAATATCCGGTTCGGTTCGAATGTTCGGCCCGGCCCCGAACTCTTTAGGGGCTATTATAGTATGATTTCATTGGGTCTAGGGTTGGATAAGGGTCTCAAAAATAAACTCGGTCATTATTTTGGGTCGGGTCCGTGTCATGGCTCGGGTCACTCGAAGTCGACCCGGTGGCCCGGTCATCATACACAATTAATATTTTGTGTTATTAGTGATGGATGATGACTATTTTTATGTGGAATTTAAGTATTGTGAATCTTAATATTTTGTATTATTAGTTATTATAAGACTATAAGTTAATGTTTTATATTTAAAATGCATAAGATTTTAGACTAATGCATAATATTGTGTTATTTGTATTGATTTAAATATTTGGAGTTATTAGACAATATTAGTATTGATTATGGTTATGCTTTAATTTTAGAGAAGAATTGGTTCTTGTTATATTTTTCTAAGTGAATTTTACCATGTCAAATAATGGTTGGAGTTTTAGAAATTTGGATATTTTCACATGCTAGCTTATAAGAAGGTATCAAAGTAATGTAATTTAACGGCCTGGTTTTCACCCAGTTTTTACCCGGTATAATCGTGACCCGAAAATGTATAGGTTTCATCGGGTCTAGAGCCGAGTTCGGATCTAATAAATAAGTCCGGTATATATTTCGGGTCGGGTCTATATCACATCAAACCCGGTTTTCACCCGGACTATGCACAAGGTTAAATTTTTGTAAGAAATGATTTATGTGTGTAAATTATACTGATTTATGTGTGCATACGTGTATATAGATACTGATTAAACATCTTGTAAACTTACTAAGATGATTTTGAGCCTAATTACTAAGATGATATGATTGTTTCAGGTAATATGTGATCACTTGGGATTAGGAATCAAGACTGGTCTGCCCTATATATATCACAGCAAGGCAAGTAATCCATTTGTAAACCTTAGGAAAGAGTACAAAGGAATATTCTGGCAAGAAGACATTATTCCATTCTTCCAAAATGTTGTTCTTTCAAAAGAAGCCACCACTGTTCAGAAGTGTTATGTTGAGCTAGCAAAGCTAGTGAAGGATAAACTCTCCAAAGTTGATCCTTACTTTGACAAGCTCGCTGAAGCCATGGTCACTTGGATTGAAGCTTGGGACGATCTTAACCCCCCTGCAAAATCAAATGCCAATGGCAAAGCATGAAGCAGTTATATATGTATGTTGGTGTAATTTATGTTGTTATGTTCAACTTGAAGCATTGGTAGGTGTAATTTGATTTAGTTACTTCCTTCCTTGAGTTTTAGATACAATAAAGTACAAGAGTGTTAGAATCATAGGGCATTGCTTTGTTTTGATTTTTTGTCTGATGGGGTAGAACATTGAGTTTCATGCGAAATAAATTGTTATAGGAAGGATATTCATGTATTTGTATTATGTCTTGTTGTTAGTTACTGATTACAGATCAATAGTAGAATGAAGTTTTCATTTCAGTGTAAAAGAAAATTCCTCTTTTGTTATGTCAGTTAAGTCTTAAAGTAGTCTCTGAAGTTGCATTCGAGTTTTAAAGTGATTTTAAAGTTAATAGTTACTCAATTTTATCTTCGAACTTGCACTCTAAGACTCATACTAGTTCCTAATACGCTTTCCGTTCATCAGAACACTGAAACGATGTCGTTTTATATTTATTACTCAATTTTATTCTCGAACTTAAACTCCAGGACTCGTACAGTTATACTAGTCCCTAATGCGCTTTCCGTTCAACCCGAGTCTCTTCCCCTTCTCTTTTCCTTTCTTTCTGTTGCCGCTTCTCGCCAGCTTCCGTCACGGCACGGTACAGCGACGCGCCACACAACCCCCTTCCTCAACCTAGTTTGTCACACTCTTGTCTCCTCTATATTTGTCTGGCTCTCCCTCTTCTCTTGTCTCCTCTCTCTCTCCCTCTGTCTTTTTTATCCTAAAACTAATTCCTCTATTAGGTTATTTTGTTTTTTTCATATATAACCAATCATCAATTTCTACAGATGACTAACTAAATATTCTCATTATTAATCAATATATACCATTTCAACAAATTCAATTCAAAGTCATCCTTCTATTTAAACCACAAAATCTATTTATCAAGTTTAAAATCTTATACAATCAGTATAAAATCTGTTACAGTAAAAAAAATTGAAAAAAAAAAAACCCATACAAGAGAAAAGACAGAGAGAAAAGACTAAGTTGGAAAGGGGGA
>NC_029788.2:129528802-129539306 GCF_000816755.2 Arachis ipaensis | reverse complement strand
AAAAGGAGAAGGAGAAGGAAAAGAGAAAGGACCTCAGGTTGGGAAAGGATACTTGGAAGAAAAGGGGAAGCGTGCTTTTTATTTTTTATTTTTTTTAATAAATACAAAACGATATCGTTTTCAATGTTCTGATGAACAGAGAGCGCCTTAAGAACTAGTATGAGTTTCAAAGTATTAGTTCGAGGATAAAAGTAAATAACTATTAATTTCAATTACTATTTTGAGGTTCGAATGTAATTTCAAAGACTATTTTTGAGGCTCAATTCATTCTTATGTGTATGTTTCTTGTGATTTATCATTCTAAAATCAACCAGCATTGATATTCATATGAACTTCTTTTAATCAACTTTGCTCTAACATATTCTAATATTCACATGTTAATGCAGAATTTTTAACGGTCGAGTTACCCGCTTCCTAGCCATATGTAATAATTGGAAATTGAGTGAACAATGATAAGAATATCTTTTGTGCACTAGAGTTAAAATAACATGGAGTTTATAACAGTAACATGTCTATAGTTCACGTGACTAAATAAACATGTCGTACGTTAATTATATTATTTGTACTCACTTTTATTTTGTAGTTCCTTAACCGAAAGATGTCTTTAATCTTTACTATTGAAATAGTGTGAATTTATACAATGTTTAAAAAAATGTGTCAACTTGATGAATAAAAATGAAGCAAGTACACGAAAAAGTTTGCTTGATATATTGGTAGCTGGCTAGGAGTTGGAAGTTTACGAGAATGGTCCACAATTAGAAGTTGTCATTGCACCTTCAGAGCCGTGATTTTTGGTTTTTATTCATAGACATTATCTTCTGATAATCAGAAACTTTGTTCTTTTCTTTCTACTGTCCAAACCAATTATTCCATTTTAGTAGTAATTGAAGTTATTGGAACATTTTTCACTGTTTCTGGCTTTCTCTGCCTCTGGAAGTTCCAACTTTTATGGTTCTTGGTTCAAGACTTAGAGAAAAAAATTGAGAAATGAGAGGTGACGTGTGTTACAAGTTTTAAGGAACTAATATCTGAAAAAATATTTTATAAAAAGAGAAATACAAATTTAGTGAGAAACATTGAATTTAATTTTAATTACACGTACATCTAATTACGTGACACCACATCAGCAAAAATAATTACTTTGCACATTGACTGTATGAATAGTTATCCAAAAAAACGGATAAGATTGCATGACTGTGTAAAATGTTTTGTGTAAAATGTTTTACATTGTCAGTGCATCAAAAATAAACTCGAGAAACATTATCCTACAATACAATTTCCCATTTTCAATACGTAATTCAATATCATGCAGTCATGCAGAGTGAAACAAACAGAGAAAGAAAGAAAAAGAAAAAATAAATAAATAAAAACACCACTCTCTAGACCTCTCTAATGTACTCTCACTTTGCCTATAAATTCTACAAAATTTGGTGACAACAAATGAGCTTCCATTAGTAAACAAAGATGAAGCCCAATAAAGGACCCCATTTTTGAGCTAGGTTGTGATGTTATTTTCTTCTACCTTCTGCTTCTTAGTTTTAGATTCTTCATTGTCTTCCTGGTTGAGAACTCCATTAATTGCAGCTTCCCCCAACAGAGAAACATGCTTACTAGTAATTTGACGACCTGCCCTAACTTTAGGACCCCAATGCTTTTCGGGATTCGGAAGAAAGCGTGCAACCTTCTTAGCTTGTGCCTTGCTAAGAGATGCCACTGCTCTAGCAAAATTAGCCTATAAGGCAAACAATATAGAGGTTTTAGAGTCTGCTTCAGTAAATAACTTGTATAAATGTTATATGGAAAAAACTTCATGAGAAGAAAAACTTGAAATGGAAAATATACCTGAAGAACAGGTTCCTTTGCAAGTATGACAGTTCCTGCTTGATCTGCTGGTTGAGCTTTTACAGGATGATTTTTTACCTATCCGCGAAACATAATCAGTGACTGTAACTAACAGACTATCGATGGAAAAAGAAACGAAACATTATAAACTCTTACCCAACAGCGCATGATATCCCAAATAACATCCATGGGTGCATCTGATTTGAGTCCCAGTGGATTAACATGTGTTCCGGATATGCGGTAGCCAGCGTTGATCACCGCAGATCGGAAAATAACTGCAGATGGAGAAGTGCATTTAAGTGTAGCACAGAGATTGTGCAGACTTAGAAACAAGGGTACATCAGGCAACTCCTGAAATAACATTTGTTTAATATCAGCATAACCGAAATGCATGTGATAAGTTAATGGTATATTGGTATGAAAAGAACAGACAGTGCAAAGACAAACCTCCGATATTGTAGTAAGCAGCGCAGATATACGATCATAAGCAGGATAACTGCTCTTCATTGATTTCACGTCCGCAAGCATAGAAGTCACCCATTCTTGGTCATGGATTGGAGCAGACCATATAGGTCCACCCATATTGAATTTCTTCCCACAATAAGTGCATTCTTGAGGAACAACAGGACCATAGCCAGGCAGATATCTGACACTATTATTCTGAAAAATGAGGGGAAAAGGGCTACTCAACATCATTGCATTTTGCAAGTATAATCATAGTAAAGCAATACGTTTCATCATAAACCACATCTGACATCTCCCTACACTAGAGGTTTGGCACCTTTAAGACATGAGATAAACATAGATGTAAATGCAGGAAAACATAAGGTTCATCTTCATAGTTTTCAGTTAGGAATGTTATCTTATATTTATTGGTGTCAGCAATAACCATTTCAAGAACAAAAGAGTGATGGATCAAACCTGTAGACATTGAAGAACTTGTCTACTTAACATACAAAAAGACCAGCACTGATAAAGATACGGTAGAGAAGTGATGATTCGGGATTAATTATTTCATTTTTCAAGCAACATGTACTTCCTATGGTACATGTGCCATGCTTTTAATTGATAGGCTTTGGAAGTATCAGCAAGAGATCAAACCATGATATGTATATACCTTGGCAATGGTCCTCCCAATGGGCTGTAGGTGGAAAGAATCACAGCCAGTGCACTGATAAACATATGAAAGCTTCAGGGGAGTGTTTTTCATTGCACTTGCAGAACTGCAGCCAATAATTTCATATTTCAGTAGGCAGCAAAGACAGTGAAGAACTGTTATACTTGTAAAAGCATCACTTCTAAATGGCTCCAGAAAGTTTTCAGTACAATTATAGCAGAAAAAAAAAAGTTGTAGAAGGATTTACGTATATATGCGAACAAAAACGCGAACATAGAAGTCTATCTGTACAGATAGCACAGGAACAATGTATCTCTTGTAACGATTAGCATGACTCTGCATAAAATGGAGAGAAAAGGATCATATGCCTATACTAAATAAACAAATTTACAGATATTTAGTTGCTATAAAATCCAACACATTATGCTAATCTATTTAGTTGGTTAATGCTGTATGCTTGGCACAAAACATCTAGGCCTCTAAATTAAAGCAAAACAACACCCTAATTAACATAAACAAACTATTAAGTTACTGTACGAATTTCAGTTTTATTAACAAGTTCCTAAGGGCATCAGTTAAGGAAACAAGGAAAGGAAACTATTCTGTTCATTTTATATATAGCAAACCATAATTTGATATAACTAACAACAATAATTAATCCTCAGAAGTTCCATGATGTATAACCCTTATGTGTTTGCAAGCAATCATGGGTTACTGCCTGGAACCTTCCGTGAATGTTAAAGTTCCTATCCAAGTGAAGGCAAAAGAATAGCATCATTGTTATCTTACATTTCTCAAATTCAACTAGTTTTTATCAAGCCACCTCTCAATTCCTTCTTACTTAAACAATAAATTATAGACATACCTCAATGGAAGCGAGAAGGATTCTCAAAGCCATTTCATGGCAATATTTTCCTCTCAGCGGATACGAACCATATCTGGTATGAATAGCATTTTTAAGAAGTCAGTCCACAACTCAAGTTATTGTTGAATAAAGATCACAACAAATAAAAGTATTAACATTACTTCGAATAGCAGACCTCCCCATTTCCCCCACAGAGCACTGCCATATCTGTTGCTGTACACATCAGCATACCTCCATCAGCAACAGATTGAACTGCTGAATCCAGGAACACGGAAGGTGAACCATAAGGATCAAGATCAACCTGGAAAAAAAGAAAAGAACACATCAACCCCATGAAAAATAGTTAAAGTAATAAAGGATATAAAAAATGACTTGCATGGGACAGAATAGCAGATCATGCATTCATTTCTTAATAATCACAACTGGTGATCTGGATCAGTAAGGGTCACCAATTAAAAGTCTTCTCCTTGTGTCTAAAGGTCAACCTAGGCATGTAACAACATCATCTACTCACCACGTCGAACTCTTTGGGGTGGGTTAGCATATATACACGAGCATCAGCGAGATGAGACTCAACTTTTGAACACGCTACTGAACCATTAAATTTGATGTTCCTTCTGCAAGCGTCAACAGAAGCTGCTCAAGCAAAAATTCGGACTTAGTTGTCAACAGCATAAGCTTAATGATGCATACAAATAAGTAATCGCTTAAAAGGAAAGGGCAATATAATAAATTGTTTAGATCAGAAAAAGTCAAAAGTGACAAACTAACAATATATGCACTGTCAACACAGAAAGCTAGATCTTTCATGTTTTCGATAAATAAAACAAATCTGGTAGAGAATATTCTAAGACTTCAATTTTTTTCTATAATGCAAAATCCTTGAATCACCTTGATCGTTGTCCAGAGCAACCACCTGACCAATTCCTTCCACTTCACGAGCATACCTAAGGGCCCTTAATCCAGAAGCAGACAATGCCTGAATATATAAACGCATTAAACACAACACATGAGTTCCATAATGCATTGAAGAGGAAATTATCCAATAGCAATTAAATGTACAATGGCAAATGATGATGCCTGTACCAAATGAATTATGTAAATGGAACACAAACTTAAAAAACAATCTATAACCTCTAGAACTCTTGGTGGCTTCAGTTCCCTCTGAACTTTTCCATCTGCATTACTCATTGACTCCCCTTCCCCGTTGCATTCTTCAGAGCTCTTGACTTGCTCCTCTGCTGTGTTGCACGGTTCATCAAGAGCCATTCCATTCCCATCTTCACATTCGCCATTATCTCTACAATCTTCAGGTGGAGATGCATGAGGGACATCCTCCTTGGCAGGTTCAGAAGCATCACTTTCAGATACTTTTGGAGCTCTTTTAGCTTTCTTGGGCAAATTTGCTTCATGTTCTTCCTTACGTTTGGATATAAAAGTTCTCAAAACAGCAATTGACATATCCCTGTTATTAACCTAATATGATAAATAAGAATGATAAGTAGCGTTCACCAATCACCACCAACACACTCTAACAAAAATCAAGCACATAAAATGCACCAAAAATAGATAAAATTCAAACTTGATAAATTCAGATGATATGCAATGAACTGTGACATCAATAAACAAACATTAAACAATCCATAACCACAAAATAACGCAACTTTGCCATTTGCCAATAATACTCAACTACCCAAGTTCCGAAATTTGGTTTTTCTCTGCTCTATGACCATTTTCTATTGGTAATTTCTACAAACACCTAAGCTCCAACCCAGAAATGTATCCAAATCCCAGAGCAAATTCATCACAAGCATGAAACTTTGAACCTGGAGAAGCATCAAAGAAGAAGAAAGGAGAGATTTTTGGGACCTGGGCTTTGTTATAGAAAACTTCATTCTGTTTGTGCATGAGAATCTCAGCTTCTCCTTCCTTTACGATCTTGAATTCACTGAGATCGGCCATTGCTGAGAGAATAAGAAGAGCAACACACTGTAGCGGTTTTCCTGAGAGTTAGAGCTTCTGTAACTGCAACTCAATCGTGTCTATATTTATATGCACGCTGGAAACAGAAAAAGAAAAAGGAAAAGAAAAATGGCCACTGCAAACCCTATTGGTTTATCTTAATTAATTTTCAAAGTTCTCAATGTCCGCAAATTCAATGGAGATCTGTTTTGTCTAATTTATTTTTTTTTATTTTTATTATGCATATTTTTTTGATGTCGTGAACATTTAAATTTATTTTAGTATTTAATTGAAATTATAATAAGCAATAAAATTGAGTCAAATAATAAGCATGTTTGACAAAATAGTAAATAATTAAATACTAAGTTAATACAGCATACTTTAAAAACAAGGTGCCATCTACTGTAAAGATGCATCTTTACAGATTTTTGTCTTTTGTGGTAAAAAAGCGTGTCACTAAAGAGTGTTACTTAAAGAGAAAGTGTTACTCTTAATCGTTAATTTGGCTTTGATACCAATTTTTACCATTTCTCGATGTATATTGTGATTTCATTTTTATAGTTTTCAATCTTGTTTTAGTTTATAATATTCTTTTTTGCATGGATTATTGTATATAAAATCTTTTATCTGTTTGTCTTTTTCTTTAATATAATTTCTCAAATCCTCAAAAACTTCTTTTATTTCTACACTTTCTGTTGTTTCTAAATACCTTCTTAATTTTTCGACTTCATTCTCCATTTTTTCTTTCAACAGTTTTAATTCTTTTAAGTCATAATATGGTTTTCCAGGCATTTATAAATTTTTTAAATTTAATTCCAACTTGTTTATATTTATTCTTATTTCTATCCTTTTTATTATAAGGTCATCAATTTCGATCTGAAGGTTATTTAATTCCCTTTTATACTCTTTTATTTTACTTTTTAATTTTTCCGCCCTTTTTCTTTTTATTTTATTTTCTGGTTTTTTCAATCTTTTTATGCTTCATTATTTATTTTAAAATTTCTGCAAACTCTATCATCGATTCATCACTATTTTCTAGATATTCTATTAATTTTTCTAGCTCTTCAACTTCTCTTTTTATCTGAATAGAACTGGTTTTCAATAATTTTATATTTTGGTATTTCTGTTTTTATAATTTTCTGAAATAATTCATCGACATAAATTTTTTCTCTGTTTTTAAATATTATACTATGATGGCTATTTGTTAGAGCATAATTTATTGCATATGTAATTGAAAATGGTTCATCATCTTGTTCCATTATTCTTTCTGTGAAATTTATAAGCTAAACTTATAGATCTTCCAAGATTTTCAGTTGATAAAGGTATAGCATATCCAAGATGGGCATTGAATTTAACATTTATGTTTGCCAAGTTTCCATGAACAATTCTAATTATTTGATCTATTGGGTCATCAGTAATTCTTTTGTCACATATTGCTAAGCTTATTGGTGAATTAATTCCTTTCATATATGTAGATTTGATTAAGACTTGTATAGTACTAATATGAATCCATCCAATTTTAGATCTTTTTTGTTTATCCTTAATTTTTTCAATCTGTTTACTTAATTCTTCATCATTTATTAAAGCTATTTCAAATTCTCCATTGGCAGATTTTATCTTTATAGAGGCTTCAAGTTGAATTTTTCCATAGTATATTATATTTTTTCTATTAAAAACTTCTTTTAAAAGGTTCTGTTTATTAAAATTTTCATTTGATTTGAGATTTAACTCTGTTTTTAGAACAGCCTGTTTTTCATTATCTAATAAAGCGGTTAATCTATAATAATCAGATTCTTCTGTTAATTCTAAACTTTCTAAATAATTCATAATTGAAAGACTAGGATGAAGATGTACCTTTCTGGAGAAAAACTTCCTTTATTTAGTATATCTTACATAAGGTGTTTTTATCTCCAGAGGGGAGATTTTAAATACTAACTCCAGAGGGGAGTTTAGAACTATTTTTTCCTAAAGGAATTCTTCTTCAGACCATAGAATCGCCTCGGCAGCTTCCTCCTTGCTCTCCTAGCATGTGAGTACTCTTTGCCTCCTGCTTTCTATTTTCTGATACTTCTACAATTGCCTAAGCAACCTATTTATAATAGTTGGATTTGATGGACAATTCCCATCCTTACCTTTCTTATGACGTCATTGCTTACGTCATTGTTTGCTTATCTTTCACCAGCTACATCGTTGGTGCTTTATGACCTAAGTGCTTACGTCACTATGCAATAATATTGAGAGATGCTTCAAATGTGTTGTCCTCCTCTTTTATCATGTGACCTTCAGATGCATTGTCCTCTTCTTTCATCATGTGAGTTGATTCCGTTTCATTATTACTTTCTTCAAATAATTCTGAGGCACATAGCTGGCACTTGTGGTCTTCTCTGTCTTTTATCAAATAGCAGAGATTCCTCTTTATCCCTTCAGGGAGCTTTTCTAAAAGTCCGGATAAGTTGTAGAATGCTGATTCAAATTCCACCAAGAGTCTCATCTCTCTTTCTTCAATTTCATTTCTTTTGCTGGACACAAGCAAAGTATTTCTACTTTTATAATTAATCCTTGTGTGAGATTCCTTCGTTATTTTTTGAGTTCTTTCAAAGACCCTTGCTAATGTGCTGGCTAGCCTTCCTTCATGACTGTAAATTGTTAAGTCTTGAATCTGATCAATTGGTTGAAAATTTTCTGGGAAGACGGACATGAATATTACTTGGTGTGCTGGAACCAAGCATTCTTCTTCTTCATTAAAAATAGGTTGACTGTTTGTAAATTTTAGGGATATTCCCTTGGATTTACATTGTCAATCATATTTTTAAATCTCTTTACTGCATCAACGAATCCTGCAGGAAACTCACTAATAATTTTTAGATCATTAAAAATTAAAATTGTATCAATTAATCCATATTGGAAAAACTGATAGGTGTCAGATGGGGAAGCCTCTGGTGCTGCTTTTTCCCAGGCATCATATACTCCTTTCATGGGGCCATTATAAATTACATAATATTTTTTATCTTGGGTGGATTTTTTAATGATTTCAGCAATTGTTTTGTTTTCTGAAATTTTTTCTTCACCTGATTTGTCCACCACGCTTAGCTGGCTGAACTCTGATGATTTTTCTTGTTGTGTTGATTTCATTGCTTCGATGGCCTTCTTGAGAGATTGGATCTTTGTCCTTATTTGCTGACAATGCTTGCATTTTTCGAGTTCTTGCTCGTATTTTTGAATTTCTTGATCTAATGCGTTGTAGACGAACTCCATTCTCTTGTTAATGTATCTGCAATAACATTTTTGTCACCCTTAATATATTCAATTTTTATTGGATATTGTAACAAAAATAATTGCCATCTTACCAATCGTCCATGATTATAATCAACTTTTAAATTATATCGTATGAAACCTGTTAAGTAACTTGAATCTGCCCTTAATGTAAATTCTCTAGATAGTAAATCAATTTTCCATTTCTTAAGAGATTTAATTGCTGCTAGAGTTTCCTTTTCATGAGTGGTATATCTCTGTTCTGTTGGAGTAAAAGTCCCTGAAATATACCTGCAAAGTAATTCCTTTGGGGAATCTTTAGAATCTAGTGATTCTTTTTCTTGTTTCAAACTTTTTATAGCTTTCTTAGCTTTTAGACATCCTGACCAGGTTATGTCTGAAGCATCTGTTTCTACTATTAAGTAGTCATTTTCTTCTGGAATATAAAGTTCTGGAAGTTTTTTACATAATTCTTTAATCCTTTGAATTTGCATACTATCTTTTTCATCCAATTTCCATTCTTTTTTAGTACTTATTTTTGAAAATAAGCTTTTAGTGTATTCTGTTATATTCTTTAAAAATCCTTGATCAGAAATATAATTTATACAACCTAAAAATCTTTGTAATTGTCTTCTATCTTCTATTTTATTAGGAAATAAATTTACCTTTTCTAGGACATTTGACTGAAGTTTTAGCTTTCTTTGAGTGGATAGAATTAATCCAAGAAACTCTATTTCTTGTTTTGCTATTCTTGCTTTCTTTTTGCTAAGAACTAATCCTTTTTCTTTACATCTTTCTAAAACTATTAATAATTTTTGAAGATGGTCTTCTCTATCCTGTTTTGTAAAAATTAGTATATCATTAATGTATACTAAAACAAATTCATTTAACTCTTTTAGATTTTCTTCCATAAATCTTTGATAAATACCTGGGGCTTGTTTTAATCCGAATGGTAATACATTCCATTCATAGAGCAACACACTTGTTGATTCTTTTGTTGGGCAAGTAAAAACAGTTAATTTTGTTTTAGCTTTCCTTGAGTGGATAGAATTAATCCAAGAAACTCTATTTCTTGTTTTGCTATTCTTGCTTTCTTTTTGCTAAGAACTAATCCTTTTTCTTTACATCTTTCTAAAACTATTAATAATTTTTGAAGATGATCTTCTCTATCCTGTTTTGTAAAAATTAGTATATCATCAATGTATACTAAAACAAATTCATTTAACTCTTTTAGATTTTCTTCCATAAATCTTTGATAAATACCTGGGGCTTGCTCCTTTGATTTTTTCTAAAATAGAATCTTTTCTTGGAAGTTTATGAGCATCACCAATAGTTGTTTCATTCATCTTCTTATAGTTAATAACCATTCTTCGATTTCCCCTTTTAATTTCATTATTGTTTTCGACATAAAAAGCTGGAGCCGCATGAGGACTTTTACTTAATCTTATAATTCCTTTTTCCAAAAG
>NC_029788.2:129510630-129519052 GCF_000816755.2 Arachis ipaensis | reverse complement strand
CACAAATTTCATCCAAAAGTTCTTCTATCTTTATTTCTAGATTATTTTTTGGGATATTTATTTGAAAGTATAAATTTAAATAACATGTTTCTAATATAGAAAATATTTTAAATTTTAAGATCTTATCTATAGTAGTAGTCGGTATTTTTATACGTTTTGATTTTTGATTTATTGAAGAATCGTGTGGAGCTTTTAAAACTATATATGTTAATTCTTGAATGAATGGATGATATAGCTTTAAAAAATTATTTCCTATGATAAAATCCATTCCAGAATCTAACATATATATGGATGGAACAATGAACCTATAATTTTGAATAAAAATTTCAACCATCTCTGCTTTTTGGTCAATTTTATGTATTGATTTGTCAGCTATTCTAACTCTTAATGGTTTCTTTAATTTTTTCCTATCAAGTTTTATATTTGAACTAGCAAAGCATTGTGTTGCTCCAGAATCTATGAAAGCATTTATAAACTTTTCTGTTATTTTTACAGTAATAAATGTAGCATATTTCTATTTGTTTAGTCTAAGTTATCATCAGATTCCTCTAAAGGTTCCATGAAACAAGACTTAACAATTTCTATTTGTTTAGTAAGATCCTTTTTATCCTTCTTTTTCGGACATTCATTTGCATATTGTCTTTCTTCTTGGCAATACCAACATTTACAATTTTCTTTTTTATTCGGGCAATAGTTATTTCTTTGTCTTTTGTTTTTATTATTATTTTCCTTTCTAAAATATCTCTTTTTTCTTCAGTTTGGATAGTATTTTCTTTTTCTAAATTGATATTTTCTTTTTCTTTGAAAATTTTTATTAAGACCATATTTTTGGGGTATCTCTTCATTATCCTGACAGCAAATTTTAATTATATTTGCAAATCTTTTTTGAGTTGTTTCTTGCATACAACGTTCTTTTATTTCCTCTCTTATTGCAGAGGTTGCTCCACCAAAGTTATTTTCAATTGTTCTTCTATTTATTTCTCTTATAAATCTTCCCATTATAAATTCATTAGCAGGATATGGAAGTTTTGTTATATACATACTAAGATAATGATTTTTATCTTCTTCTTTTAATTTGTAATAATGTATTCTATATTCACATATATAAGACTCCACATTACATAGATCATATATCTGAATATTAGCTAAATGATTTTTTGCTTCTTGATATTCTTTATTATAAACTTCTTGTCTATGATCTATAATATTTTTTCCAAAAAATTCTTTATATAGAATCATCATTATATATAATATCTTATCATAAGCTGTAGTTTTTGTTGCTAATTCTTCTATTATTTGGTTTTCTATTGATGTCATATAATCTCTTATAGTTCCTTTAGTATGAAACCCTATGTAATTCCAAATATCTTTTCCAGACAATTCACTAAGTTTTGGATTAGTAAAGACTTCTAATAAAAAGGAATTCAACCAATTTTCGAAAATTTCTTTTTCGTTCTTTTTACAGTCTAAATTGAGCATTCTTTCTCCTTCCATTTCCTGGATTTTAGGAACATATTTTGATGGTATTTTTGTATATTTTGAATCTTTATTTATAAACCTTTTTTTAAAAGCATAATTATCAAAACCTATTTCCCATTTAAATTGAGATTGATTATCCTTAGATGTTCCAGCTTCATTTTTTACTTGTATTGGAATTGCTGGTTCTTTGTCACTTGAATAATCTAGAATGTGTTCTTCATTTTCCATATTTTCAGAATTTACTAATTCTTCTTCTATTTGAAAACCATGTTCCATAATATTATTTTCTTGAGCCATTTTTAATTGTTTAAAAAGCATTGTAACTTCTTCTAATTTTTCTTCAATATTCATAATTTCAATGGTGGTTTTACTTTTAAGTCTGTTATATTGATTATATTTTGGAATTTTTCTTCTTTGGGATTCTCTTTTTCCTTATTTCTTTGAAATTTTATAGATATTAATATTTCTTTAAGCATATCTACTATAGAATTTAATTGTGGGTTAAAAGTATGATAAAGATGTGGGGAATCATTTCCATGGTAGCATTTTTTAGAAGTTCCGTGTGAAAAATAAGTTTTTTCGGGTTTTTGAAGTTCTTCAATAAAACTTATAATAAAATAAAGATTTTGAGAAAAATCGTTTTGTATTGATTTTAAGAATTCGGTGTCATTACAATTAACATTGGTTAAAATCATTAATTTTTGATCTATTAATTTTGATAATTTAATTATTTCTTCTCTTAAATCTTCTAATTTACTTTTTTCCATTAGGTGACGCTTTTCTTTGTGAAGGGTTACGGTTTTAAATGAAAAGTGTGGCTTTAAAATGTATGGTTTATATTTTGCCACATAGCATATCTTTAAACAATGTTGATATGGATTACTTTAACTAATAAATTTGCATGTGGTTTATACTTATTTATCGTCATATTTTTAAGTTAAAGATATCAATTTATACAACGGGATTATGAGTTCAGTTTATTTTTTTATGAATGAATATAATTTCATAAATATTTATGCAATATACACAAGACTTAAATTCGTAAATCAACTTTTGAAAAATATTTGCAAGTTTGCACCAACTCGGTAAAAGTGGGTTAGTGGCTAAATATATGTATTGAGGTGAATGATTGAGAACGGTTTTTGTTTTTTCATTTTAATAGTGGTGATGGTTGTTGGGCTCGAATTATGAGTCCATTTTGAAAGAGCCCAATATGTGTGTTTGGTGTGTCAAAAAGTCACCAATGGGCTGAGTTTTGGTTCTTAACTTGTTATTGTGTGCTTTTCAATTTCTTTTAAAGCCTTGAACCTTAGTGGCCGAGGCATTGCACCAATGGCCAATATGTTAGTCACAGAACATCTCAGGTTCGAATCCCAACTATAGTTGGATAGTGATAGAATCTTTAACGTGTGTGTGAAGGATTTGGATCTTCCAAATTCGTGTGTGAGTTGTATAACCTAGAATTGGGCGATGTCCAATCTATCGATAAAAAAAAAGTAGATTTTTATTTTCTTTAAATATGTTTAGATGGAAGGAAATTTTATCTATATATTATAAAATATATTAAAAAAGTAAAAGGATAGTATTAGAAGTAGAGAAAAAAACATTAGTTTTCTCTCCATTTTCATTTTTCTCTAATTTTTCTTTTCAACCAAACAAAAGAAAATAATCATTTTTCTTCTCATTTTTTTTCTCTCTTTTCTTTCTTTCCATTTTCCTCTCAAACAAACATTTTGTAAGTGTTTAAACATGCGAACCAAAACCAGGACCAGAATGCTCACCCTGGCCCCTGCAGAAGGGAGGAAATGCAATGTTTTTAATGGGCTGTTGAGAAGAAATGTGCCTAACGGCAGTCTACGCAAGTCCTCTAGAGAGTCATAGAAGATTGTTGTGGGAGCAGCTTTATGAGCTATTTAAAAGGATTTTAGAACCGTGGATGCTCATTGGAGATCTGGGATTTGTGGGGTCCAGATTCACATCGATTGAAGGCTGGATAGGGCGCTCTCTAATAGTGTTTGGAGAACAACTTTTCCTGATGCTTATATCCATATTCTTCCCAGGATAAATTCGGATCACCACCCCCTTCTGGCTATCCTAGAACCTCATCATGTTGACAAAGGGGATAAACGGTTCTTTTTATTGAACCACAGTTAAACCGCTTGAATTAATAAACCAGTAATTAGAACGGTTCCATGAGTTTTCAGAACCTTGGTGTGAACCTCTGAGTCAAGCCATGCTTCTCACTCCTCTTCCTCAAGCAGAACTCTGAATCACTCCCCCTTCTCCAACCCTAGCCTCTCTTCGAGCCACTGCCGCCGTCCGTATGTCAAGCCACTACTCCCGTCTGTCGCCCGCATCCCTTCTCTCTTCCTCCTGTTCTCTCCAACCCCTGCTCTCTCCTTCCGCGCGCTCGGCCCATCCCTCGTCTTCATCTTCTCGCCGTCCTGCTCGCCGTCGTGTGGTCGGCATCGTCCATCGCGGCAACGCACTTTGCCCAGTGCCCCAGAGTTCGAAGGTCAGTTTACTGCTCACTTCTGCGTTTTTTATTTATGCCCTTTTCAATGATTATTTGATTACTGATGAGCTCTGGTTCTGCTGTATTGCTGTTTTTGTGTGTTGTGATTTTTTATTGAATGAGCTCTGGTTCTGCTGTGTTTCTGTTTTGTGTGTTCTTTATTTTTTGTTGAATGATTGTTTTGCTGATTATTGATTATTGAAGGTCCTTTGATAATTGATTATTGAATTTCTTTTGATTATTGATTATGATTAGTGATGTGCTGCTGGTTTTGCTGTGTTGTGTTTTACTGTTTTGTGATTTAATTCTGCTTAGATTGTGATTGTCTTGATGATTTATTGATTTCAGTTATGGATGATGGTATCAATCAAGAAGCATTTGCCGATAATAATACATCTATGTTTATTCAACCTAAATCCATTAATTCTGTTTAAGCCTTCAAATGTATGATGAACATACTTTTCTTTACAGTCTGATTTTTATTTATTGAATTTTTTTAAATATATATTTTGCTGTTGCTGTTACTGTTGCTTTGATTCATAACAGTCTGATTAATTTTTCATGAATTGTTTGTTCCATGGGAAAAGGAAGATTAAGTTAAGGTAATTGGACATACTGTTTGTGTCATAACTCATAAATCATAATTTCTTAATACATTTCAGGCTGATGTAGAAGAAATTGTGCTTAGACTGTGATTGATAGAAGAAGAAAATATGAACTTATAACTGATTGAATATGAATCTAAATTCAATGAATTTTCACTTAAGTAGTTATGTTTATCATCTAAATTCAAGGAATTGTTGATTTATATTTCATTTAGGTCATTGAATTGTTCTAAAAATTTTGGTTTCGTCCTTGAGCCACTGTGCTTGTTTTCATGGGATCATTTTTTTTTTATTATTATTATTTCATGATTGCATCTACAGGTCCTAATGGTTATGTTTGGTGGCTTTGGAAAGTATGCCTGCACTTTGTATGTTGAGCAGTGAAAGCTAATTCAATCGAAAAGGTTGAGTCCGTGATTCTTCAGTTTGTTGAGGCATTAAGAACAATACTAGAGTGGTTCGATGACCGGACCAGTTTTCAGAACCTTGAGAAAGACAGAGCTGAACAGAACAGAGTATCCAAGTTCCAGTGTTTGGTGCTGGCTGCTGTGTTATTGTTCAACCATGTTCAATGGCATACCAGTGCACAACACCACTTCAGAGACCATTTCCTTCGATATTTGAATGTACTCTTCAGCAAATATGAGGCTTCTCAACAACCTGCGAACAAAGACACTTAAGTGTTTTGTCTCTTCCGTGGCCGCAACCTCACACTCTTTAGCTCCCACTTTTCCCCGAACTTCCCCTCCCATCAGAATATTCTCCTCCTTTTCGCATAAAGATTCGATTTTGATCCCACCCACCAAGACCCATCTCTATGCTTTCTTCTTCTGCACCCTCATTCGCCTCTACGTGGTCTGTGGCAGGTTTTGCAAAGCCTCTTGTGCTTTCTCTTCCATGTGTGGACTTGGTCTTGTTCCTGTTTTGCCTTTGTGGAATAGGCTCTTGTATGAATTCAATGCTTCTGGTTTCGTTTCTCAAGTAAAGGTTCTGTTTTCCGAAATGGTCTTCCGTGGTGTTGTGCCTGATGTTTTTAGTGTCAACATATTGGTTCATTCTTTATGCAAAGTTGGAGAATTGGATTTGGCTTTAGAGTATCTTAGGAGCAATGATGTTGATACTGTTACGTATAATACTGTGGTTTGGGGTTTATGTGTGCAAGGATTGGCAGATCAGGGGTTTGGTTTGTTGTCTGAGATGGTTAAAAGAGGGATAAGTGTTGATTCAATTACCTGCAATATCCTGGTTAAGGGGTATTGCAGAATTGGATTGGTTCAATATGCAGAGTGGGTGATGTACAATTTAGTTGATGGGGGTATTCCAGAAGATGTTATAGGCCTCAACACATTGATTGATGGGTATTGTGAAGCTGGACTAATGAATCATGCATTGGTTTTGATGGAGAACGGCTGGAGGGGTGGCATCAGGCCTGATATTGTTACCTACAATACTTTGCTCAAAGCTTTTTGTAAGATGGGCGACATTGTGAGGGCCGAGTCTCTTCTCAGTGAGATTTTGGGGTTTCAGAATGATGAAGAATTTGGTCAATTGAAAAACCGTTTTGTTAAAACTAAGGCTGAGATAAGAGACTTGCAGCCAACACCTTCCACGTACACAACAGTAATTGATGGGTATGCTAAGCATAGTGGAATTGAAGAATCCCTTTCTCTGTATGAGCAAATGATTATGAACGGGATCATACCTGATGTGGTTACTTGTAATTCAATTATCTGTGGACTTTGCAGGCATGGCAAATTAAATGAAGCGGCAGTGCTACTGAGGGAGATGTACACAATGGGTTTAGACCCTAATCATGTCTCGTACTCTACAGTTATTAATTCCTTGTTCAAATCGGGGAGGATAATGGAAGCTTTTAATCTTCAAGGCCAAATGGTTGTTCGGGGCTTATCTTTTGATCTAGTTACGTGCACAATTGTGATGGATGGACTTTTAAAGTCTGGAAAACTCAAAGATGCTGAGGACATGTTTCAAACAATTTTAAAGTTAAATCTTGTCCCAAACTGTGTCACTTATTCAGCATTGCTTGATGGCTATTGCAAGGTAGGAGACATGGAACGTGCGGAGTTAGTGTTGCAAAACATGGACAAGGAACACGTTCTTCCAAATGTTGTTACTTTTTCTTCTATTATGAATGGATATGCCAAAAAAGGAATGCTCAGTAAAGCAGTTGATGTGTTAGGGAAGATGATTAAAAGGAACATTGCGCTGAATACTTTTGTTTATGCAATTTTAATCGATAGTTATTTTAAGGCAGGCGAACAGGAAGCTGCTGCTCACTTTTATAAGGAAATGAAATCACAGGGATTAGAGGAAAACAATGTAATATTTGATATCTTGCTTAACAACTTGAAAAGAGTTGGAAGAATGGAGGAAGCTGAGTCATTAATTAAAGATATGTGTTCTCGGGGTCTTTGCCCAGATATTGTTAACTACACTTCTCTGATAGATGGCTATTTTAATGAAGGGAATGAATCAGCTGCACTCCCATTAATCCAGGAAATGACAGAGAAAAGCACACAGTTTGATGTTGTTGCATATAATGCTTTCATTAAGGGGCTTTTGAAGCTTGGGAAATATGATCCGCAGTATGTGTTTTCGAAAATGAAAGAGTTGGGTTTAGCTCCGGATTGTACTACATATAATACTGTAATTAACACATACTGCATAAAAGGGAACACTGAAGATGCACTGGGTCTCTTGACCGAGATGAAGAGCTACGGGATAATGCCAAATGCAGTCACTTTTAACATTCTGATTGGTGGGCTTTCTAAAGCTGGTGAATTTGAAAAGGCGATAGATATTTTGAATGAAATGTTGGTTATGGGGATTGTTCCCATGCCAATTACTCATAAATTTATGCTTAAAGCTGCCTCAAGGAATAGAAGAGCAAATGCGATTTTGCAAATTCACAAGATGCTTGTGGATAGTGGCCTCACACTCAACCAGGCTGTGTATAACACTCTAATCACCGTATTCTGCAGGTTAGGAATGACTAAAAAAGCAAATGCGGTGCTCACTGAAATGGTGGCAAGTGGAATTTTAGCTGATGTTGTTACTTATAATGCCCTTATTCGTGGTTACATTGTAGGAAGTCATGTGGAAAAGGCATTCGATACTTATTCTCATATGTTAGCTGATGGAATCTCTCCAAACATTACCACTTATAATACCCTTTTAGGAAGTCTTTCAACTTCTGGTTTTATGAGAGAGGCACATAAATTAGTTAGCGAGATGAAAGAAAGAGGACTCACACCGAATGCCACTACTTACAATATTTTGGTTTTTGGCCATGGTAGAGCTGGAAACAAACAGGATGCTATGAAGCTCTATTGTGAAATGATAATCAAAGGTTTTGTTCCCACTGTTGGCACCTATAACGTTCTTATTAATGATTATGCAATAGCAGGAAAAATGCGCCATGCTAGAGAACTGTTGAATGAAATGCTGACAAGGGGGAGAATTCCTAATTCTTCAACATACGACATTCTAATTTGCGGATGGTGCAAATTATCCTGCCAGCCAGAGATGGATAGGGAACTTAGAATGTCATATCGGGCTGAAGCGAAAAAATTGCTGATTGAAATGTGTGAGAAAGGACATGTGCCATCTGATAGCACAATCTCATATATCAGTTCAAATTTTTCTTTACCAGGGAAAAAGTCTGATGCTCAAAAGTTATTGAAGCTATTTACTGAAAGGAAGAATAGCTGAAAAATGGTCTAAAAAGTGGGTCATAAATGTTAATCCTTGAAGTGGAGTGAGGAAGTTGGAGGACTGCCAATATCTTTAAATTTGGTATATT
>NC_029788.2:129504372-129510547 GCF_000816755.2 Arachis ipaensis | reverse complement strand
TTGATCCGTTTTTTAAATTAACAATTTCTGGTTTGATTTTCTGGGCTTGTTGATTTCTGTCATTTATAATGAATAGTAATCATATTTTGTATTATGACCTTAAAATAATGAAGATGGAAATGATGCGTTTGTGGAATGGGATAACATATTGAGATGAAACAATTATGGTGGTGATTGGTTTCTGTGATGATCAGTTTTTCTTGGACTGATATAAGAACAGTGTTTTGGGAAAGAAAAGAAAATCACTTGTGTTTGATATGCATCCTCTTCTCTTAGTTCAAGACGTAATTCTAAAGAACGTGTAAGAGAATTTTTCTTGGCGGCTTGTCCTACGTGTGTTCAAAACTTCAAATATGTTGTGTTTCATCATTGAATTGAGGATGTGAGGTTTGACCTTTCAAGTGTTTTCTACTGCAAGTTGTGTATAGCTTTGAGGGTAACCTTGTTTTGGCTCTTTCTTATCACAAAACAGAGATTATGGTGACAAAGACATGGTTTCGAAAATAATAATTAACATTCAGAGTCTAAGTATTGAGGATGCAATGACACTGTAGTGTCATTTTCAAACAAAAAAATGTATTAAGAATTTCTAGCTTCCTTGATTCAGATTCTGTTGAATGTGTTTATTCACTTATTTATTTTTTATCTATTGCAGAAATTGGTGTACTACTATTAGAGCAAACTATGATTATTTAGTTCTCATTTTTCTTAGAACTCAAATAACAGGAGTTCTTCTTTTCTTATCAATTTGACAGGGTATAAAGGTTGATGATCTTGAGACGAATCATTTTGTTCTTGTTCATGGAGGTGGTTTTGGTGCTTGGTGTTGGTACAAAACTATAGCACTTCTAGAAGAAGCTGGTTATAAAGTATCCGCCATAGATTTAACCGGTTCTGGAGTTCATTCATTTGATACAAACAACATAAAGAGTCTCTCACAATATGTGAAGCCACTTACTGACTTTGTTGAAAAACTTCCTGAAGGAGAAAAGGTGCTTATTTCATTACATGCCCATTTTAGAAATGATGGACTGTTGTATGTTAATTTGTATCTTTATTGGCTGTGTTTGAGAGTTTCCGATTCTTAAAACAGGTAATCTTGGCTGGACATGATTTCGGCGGGCATGTATATCGTATGCGATGGAGCTGTTTCCTCATAAGGTTTCCAAGGCTGTGTTTATTGCTGCGGCAATGCTAACAAGCGGACAAAGTACTCTGGATATCATTTCTCAAAAGGTTTTCCATTCTTGCTACCATTACATCTCATTTTTCACCTGTTCTTTGGTTGGATTTGTCATTTGTGGGCATAATATGCTTCAATTGCATGCTAAACTGATGAACTTGCTGTCTTTTGATGAAGATTGTTTATATTTTACAAGGAACTAGTGAATTTGAGAACAGAGAATTAACATGTCCTTTTATTGATGATTTTCTTTCTGGCTATCTGTTGCAGGAAGGTTCAGATGATCTTATGCAACAAGCACAAATTTTTCTGTATGCAAATGGGAATGATCATCCTCCCACTGCTTTCGAAGACGACATGTTAGACTTTGTGTCTATAGAAGAATTTTTCCTATCAGAATTAGTCATAACAATAAGGGAGGAGATACCTGAAATACAAAATTAAAATCCAAAATCTACTTCTCCATAGCATGGGATCATGTCTATGCACATTGCAAAGAAGGAAAAGTCTTTGCATGAAATGCGTTCTACATTCCTTTTTTGATGGTCTAACATGGCTGGCATGTCTTATGTTCTACTCTCTCTCTCTGTGGATACTTTCTCCAACATTTTAATATTTTTTTTCCACTCTAATTATAATAGATGGAAACTGTTAGCAAAATTAATAAAGAAATTCGTCGTGCTTTACAAATGTTCAAGGAAAGCTAAGATGTTTTAACTACTTAATTAATCTCTTGATTTTGTTGATATCTCGCGTGGGAACACGTTTGATATGTTAATTGACCTTTTGAGGTACCATTGGAATGGAGAAAGAAACTCAGAACTTTTTTGAGATATCAAATATTGAATTTGAGATATCAAATAAAAAAAAATTCGACAATGCTTTAGAAGATTTTATTAAAAAATATTCATCAAACTAACTAATATGACGAGTCTACTATAATATTTTAGGAATGAATATAATTTCATACAAATTTATGCAATGTACACAAGAATTAAATTCGTAAATCAACTTTTGAGATAATATTTGCAAGTTTGCACTAACTCGGTAAAAGTGGGTTAGTGGCTAAATAGTAAATATATGTATTGAGGTGAATGATTTGAGAACAGTTGTTTTATTTTTTCAATTTAATAGTGGTGATGCTTGTTGGGCTCGAATTATGAGTCCATTTTGAAAAG
The DNA here is from genome assembly GCF_000816755.2 of Arachis ipaensis. Lineage (NCBI taxonomy): Eukaryota > Viridiplantae > Streptophyta > Magnoliopsida > Fabales > Fabaceae > Arachis > Arachis ipaensis. Next base: position 129,508,186 of record NC_029788.2, on the reverse strand, counting down.
CCCAACATGGTATCCTGAAAATATACCTTGTGTTTGGTGTGTCAAAAAGTCTTAAAAAGTTTATTGTACAACACACCAAAGGGCTGAGTTTTGGTTCTTAACTTCTTATTGTGTGCTTTTCAATTTCTTTTTAGGGTAAAAAACACAAATAAACCATGGGAGGAAAGTTGTTACATGAATAAGCCAAATTGAAGATTGATTCACGAATCAGCCAAAGTATACTTATATGTAATTCGAACCTATTTGGTTCGAACTACATTTGCATATAAATCGAAAATATTTGGTTCGAACTTCACACACATAATTCGAACCTAATTGGTTCGAATTACTTATGAATTAGTGCAACCACAAATTCAATTGGTTCGAATTACGAACAATTGGGCTATATAAGGAGTTCAAATCAAGCAAATTCGAACCACTTCTCATTTTCCATACCCCACCAAATCCCAGAGAAAACGACCCAGATTCGATCCGAGAAATAGTTGAACCGAAGACTCAGCTGATGGGGGACGATCCTGCAAGGCTGTACCGGTTGGACGGGGTTGCTCATATAGCCGGGGTCATCAACGACGAGGTTAGTACATAGAAAACGACAAGGTTTATTTGAGTTAGTGGTTTTGCATGTGATTTTAGTGGCAATTTATGTTAGCAGTTTATTGTGGTGGTATTGCAAATGGTTTATATTAGAGGTTTTGCATGCCGTTTAGTTTGTGGTTTTAGGTAAGTGGTTTTATATGCGCTTCTGTTAATGGTTTATGTAAGTGGTTTATGTTAGGTGGTATTGTTAGTGGTTTATTGTAGTGGTATTGTAAATGGTTTATTTTAGAGGTTTTGCATGCGGTTTAGTTGGTGGTTTAGGGTAAGTGGTTTTTTGTACGTGGTTTTATATGCGGTTGTGTTGATGGTTTATGTAAGTGGTTTATGTAAGTGGTTTATTGTGTTAGTTTTTTTTTTCGTTATCAGTATTGTATGTAGTTCTAATAATGCGGTCCATTTAATGCGCAGCCACAGCGATGCATCAGGAGCATGCGGCGGCAACAAGGCATGCCACTCGATGAGCGTTATGTTCCCTACTTGCAGATGGCCAGGTTATACCATCTGGCTAGGCTGAACGATAGATGGTTCCGGTTAGACGAGCCTCTTGTCAGCGCCTTCGTCAAGCGGTGGCGTCCTGAGACGCACATCTTCCATATACCCTTCGGAGAGTGCACGCTCACGCTTCAGGACGTGGCGTACCAGTTGGGGTTGGCAGTGGACGGGCGTTATGTCAGCGGTTGCCTTACAGAGTTCCATTTGTATATCGAGGGTGGACGTCCAGCTTGGGTGTGGTTCGAGGAGTTGCTTGGAGTGGTTCCTCCTCCGAGCCAGGTTCAGAAGTTCGCAGTAAACTGCACCTGGTTCCAGGAGACTGTGCGGCGCTTTGCTCGTGCCTATATCATGATGTTGTTGGGCACTCAGCTATTTGCCGACAAGTCCGGCAACCGCATTCATATCAGATGGCTTCCCTACGCAGCTAGGCTTGAGGAGATGGGTTCCTACAGTTGGGGGTCTGCAGCATTGGCATGGTTGTACTGGTGCATGTGTCGAGTGGCAAACAGACATGTGGTGAAGTTAGCGGGCCCACTTCAGCTACTTCAGTCCTGGATCTTCTGGCGCTTTCCCAGGTTTAGGCCTGCTGGGTATGATACGTGCAGCTGGCCTTTGGCATCGAGGTACGCTACTTATGCTTTTCTATTTCAAGTTAAAATAATTGATGTTCATGTACGCTTGTACTGTATTACAAATCTGTCATACTTCTGATTAAACATAACACCCATGTGCACTGCAGATGGTCAGGTTACAGCCCTTCCTACAGCGAGAAGAGTCCTAGAGTGCAGAGCACGAGACTGAGGATAGACATGTTACAGCCCAGGGATGTGAGTGTTGTTCCGGTTACTTTTATTTGAATAACTAGACATCACATGTTTCTGTAGAAGGAGTTGGCGTGACAACATAGCTATTTTTTTTGTGCAGTTTATCTGGATGCCGTATAGCTCCCCCGAGGTACTTCAGGTTTTTTTTGTTCAATATATTCATCACTACATAAAAATATTAAAAGTTAACATTTAACTTGTATTTTCCATCAAAATTGTTCACTTATATTATAGTTTTCTAATTAGTGTCTTTGGAAAATTTGTTAATTAAAAAGAAAAAGTAAAAGAAGCAAAGTTAGTAGTAGGTCATGCATGTTTTTTTTTTTTAATTAAGATATGGCTCAAATAAAAATATAATTATTAATTAATTAATTATGTTAGCTAGATTATTTTTTTAATTAATAAAATATAAAAAAAGGGTAAAAAACGTAAATAAGCCAAGGGAGCTGAGAAATTACGCAAATCTGCCAAACTGTAAATTGCTTCACGAATGAGCCAAAGCACATTACTATATAATTCGAACAAGGTTGGTTCGAACTACAGAAACACATCATTCGAACCAAGGTAGCTCGAATATTGATGGAATAAGTGATGCATGTAATTCGAACCTAGTTGGTTCGAACTAGGATTGAGAGTAATTCGAACTAGGTGAGTTCGAATTACACGTTTGGACGCTTCAGCAAGTAATTTGAACCTAGTTGGTTCGAATTAGTCAAAGTTTGCCTCGAATAGTAATTCGAACTATGCTGTTAAAAAATTAATAATTTATTAAAAAAATTATTAAAAAATTTATTAAAAAAATTAATAATTTAAAAATTAAAAAAATATATATATTTTTTTAATTTTTAAATTATTATTGACTATGTAAAATATTTTATTTAAAATTTGAGTACATGCATGTATTTACCTAAGTTATTAGAACATTACAAATTTTTATAGTACTCCTAACATTTTTTAAGCCATTTTTTAAATTATTTTGCATAGAATAAAATATTTTTTTGTGGTATAATTTAAATAAATTTATTAAAAAATATTCATGAGGTATTAAAAATGGACAGAAAAGTATTGTATGGAATTCGAATTGATAGCTTATTAATATTTTAAAAGTCTCGTAATTAAATATTTTGTTAGCTTTTTTTTAACGTATGAAATAAAATATATATTTTTTAATTTTTAAATTATTAATTTTTTAATAAATTATTAATTTTTTAACAGCATAATTCGAATTACTATTCGAGGCAAACTTTGACTAATTCGAACCAACTAGGTTCGAATTACTTGCTGAAGCGTCCAAACGTGTAATTCGAACTCACCTAGTTCGAATTACATGCATCACTTGTTCCATCAATATTCGAGCTACCTTGGTTCGAATTATGTATTTTTGTAGTTCGAACCAACCTGGTTCGAATTATATAGTAATGTGCTTTGGCTCATTCATGAAGCAATTTCCAATTTGGCGGATTTGCGTAATTTTTCAGCTCCCTTAGCTTATTTACGTTTTTTACCCTAAAAAAAATATGCTAATTATATATTATTATTTTGTGGCAGTGAGGAGGGCCTAACTATGAAGTGCCACTAGGAATAAGAGATGGCCTCAATTTCAGCATTTCAGGAACAAGAAGAGATTCTCGCCAAGTGCAATGTGGTTAATAATAAGTTGACTTCTGTTGTGGAAGAATTGGTTGACTTCACTCAGCAGTTTTAAATAATAAAGTGGACGAGAAGTGGTGTTGTTTTAATTTGGTTACTTATTAAATATTATTAGCTTGTGGTGTTGTTTTTTGTGTGTTTTGCGGCTTCTGTTTTACAATCCTTTTTTAAATATATAATAAATACATTAAAAAAAACTAATTTCAAGTAATTTTAACACAATTTTTTTATATTAAGAAACTTAAGCAAAA
>NC_029788.2:129495352-129503871 GCF_000816755.2 Arachis ipaensis | reverse complement strand
CCTTTATATAATAGATAGATTATATTATTATAACAAAGAGTACATTGTTGGATTAAGTGGTAAAAAAACTTGGTCTCCATGTGAAAATGAAGAGACAAATTTAAATGTGCACTTATTGTAAAAAAAGTAACTAAATGTTAGTAATCTATGAAAGCACGGATATTTAAGTTGCTGTGTTTGCGTGTTGGACACATTTCGGACACGACACTCACCGACACTCGTCCGACACGCGTGTCTGCTGTGTTCAAACCGTGTCTCAATAAAAAAAATTCTTCTCCGGACACACTTGGACACACCTAAATACCATCACGTGTCAGCGTGTCCCGTCTTATTCTTAATATATATTCTTAAAATAAATTTAGATATAGTATATATTATTATTTATTAAAACAAAAAATATTTTAAATACTTGATATAATTAAAATAAGACATTAAAAATAATTTAAAAAATTAATTTATATTTTAATATCAATAAAATATTAAAATATCATTACGGTTTATCTAAAAAATATTTTATATTTTATATGTATGCGTGTCCCCGTGTCATGTAAGATTTTAAAATTTGCATGTCAGCGTGTCTCGTGTCGTGTCCCGTGTCCGTGTCAGTGTCCGTGCACTATAGTTAGTAATACTTCAAAGTAGTAGGTACTTGAGCAAGTTAATATAAGAGGCATAGATAGAGTAGAAAAGTTGGTGTATCCTTTTGGACTTAGAAAGGAACTTACTACCTGTCCCTACTATCTATGAAGAAAACTTTGCTTGCATCAAACTCATGTCTCTCATTACTCAACGTGGATACAAATTCAAAGACCATGAAGAAACAATATCCATTAGCCTCACTGTATTATTCTTAGTTGGCAAGATCTAAAACAGTGACACATGTTACTTCAAATGATACCACATTTGCATTAAGTTTCATGCCAAACTTGTTCAAACCCAATAATAATTTCTTAGACAAAACATTTAGATATCAGAAATCCTAGAGACAAAACAAACAGCTGAGGGTAAATTGGTGAATTCTCAGTATGGTGAACCTAACCCATGATAGAGCAACTGCACAAACAGCTGAGGTGTTATGTTCTCCAGCCTATTGTTCTGGTCAGTGGCTGTTGCTTCAAGATATGGGAATCAAGTTGAATTCAAGATCTGAGTGTGTAAGTGAGACAGTGATAGCAATATATATGCACTGTAAGGTACCTAACAACCATTAGTTGAGCCATCACTTGAATCACAATTCCCTCTATTGCTCTTTTTCTACATTACTACACTTCCAATGCCACTCCAATAAGGTTTCTAAGTGAATCCTGGAGGCAAAGATTGTCACATTATTATTTGATAAAACATTAGAGGCACAACATCTTGATCAGGCAATGAGGCTTGTCATAATAATACCTCTCTGTGTTATTGTTCTGTTCTCTTATGCAGGTTTTGCTTCATTTTCACCTTCATTTGCCTTTTTCATTTTCACACACACATATTTCACTTATTTATTGATTTTTTTTTTTTTTTTTAGCTGCATATGATCCTTTGGATCCAAATGGAAACATAACAATCAAATGGGATGTTATGTCTTGGACACCAGACGGCTATGTGGTAAGCAATAAAAACAAAAAACATCCTTGTTGCTTGTTTCATATTTTTAACATTTATTGAACAATTTAGATAAACTTTCTTGTTCAATATGTATGTCATTCTCACATTTATTGAACAATGAATTATTTGCACTAGTTTGTAACAAGTCCTATATTTTGGTTTCTTTTGAAAGAGTAGATAGTAAGAGAATTGAAAATTCATCAGAGTGTTTGTGTCTATTGAATTTTTTCTAACCAGGCAGTGGTAACAATGAGCAATTTCCAAATGTTCCGGCACATCCCGAATCCGGGATGGACCCTGGGATGGTCATGGGCAAAGAAAGAGGTTATATGGACCATGGTAGGAGCTCAAACCACAGAGCAAGGAGATTGTTCTAAGTTCAAAGGCAATGTACCTCACTGCTGCAAGAAAACTCCAACAGTTGTAGACCTTCTCCCTGGTGTACCTTACAATCAGCAATACTCAAACTGCTGCAAGGGTGGAGTGGTTTCAGCATGGGGCCAAGATCCTTCGAGCGCTGTCTCCGCCTTCCAAGTCAGTGTTGGACAAGCTGGCACCTCCAACAAGACAGTTAAACTCCCCAAGAACTTCACTCTCTTGGCTCCAGGACCTGGCTATACCTGTGGCCCTGCCAAGGTTGTTCCCTCCACTGTTTTCCTTACACAAGATAAGCGCCGCAAGACTCAAGCACTAAGCAAGTTATCTTAACTCTCAAGACATGTCAATTCTTCTCCTTAGCATCTGAAAAATTCTAAAAAAGTTTCCTTTGTTCTGTTTTTATGTAGTGACATGGAATGTTACCTGCACATACTCGCAATTTCTGGCTAGAAAGAACCCGAGTTGCTGTGTATCTTTGTCATCCTTCTACAATGAAACCATTACTCCTTGTCCTACTTGTGCCTGTGGTTGCCAAAACAAGAAGAATTGTGTCAAGTAAGCTTAAAATCTCAAAACACTCTAATAGAATTTCCAGTTATTGCTAATAATCTTGTCATGGAATGCAGGAGTGACTCGAAATTCCTCAACACACCCGGCGCTCACACTCCGAAGAGAGACAATGATCCATTGCTGCAGTGCACTCATCATATGTGTCCAATCAGGGTACACTGGCATGTGAAGCTCAACTACAAGGACTACTGGCGAGTCAAGATCGCCATAACGAACTTCAACTATAGAATGAACTACACCCTCTGGACTCTCGCCGTCCAGCATCCGAATCTCAACAATATCACCCAAGTTTTCAGTTTTGATTACAGGCCAATTCTTCCCTATGTGTCCATCAGTGAGTTCATCAAGCAAATTGATATGTTATGTTTATGCTTGTTTAACAAGTAAAGAACTTTAACAATGACTATTCAACTGTACTCATTTTTTTATGCAGATGATACTGGTATGTTCTATGGCATGAAATTCTATAATGATCTATTAATGGAAGCTGGACCAAGCGGGAATGTTCAATCCGAAGTGCTTCTTCGAAAGGATCAGGATACCTTCACGTTCAAGCAAGGATGGGCGTTTCCTCGCAAGGTTTACTTCAATGGTGAAGAATGCATGCTTCCACCACCAGATACCTACCCATTCCTCCCCAATGCTGCCCCTGTAAAGCTACTTAACTTAACATCACTCATTTTCTTCTTGATTCTCTTGCTTGTAGCTTAGTGAGTTTAGTACATAATTGAATGGAAGCTGTGTTTTTGTGAAAAATCTTGAAGCCTGGTATTAAGACTTAAGACCCTAAAGCATTTGTTGAGAACACCAAGCCAAACTCATGGATATATATTTAGTGATTCATGATCACTATAAGAGAATGAAAGTTACAACACCCTACAATGATTTTGTCTTTAGTTGAGTAAATGATTGTATTGCAATGTTGTAATGAATTGGTCATATATTTTTCATTCTGTTTCTCTGGGAAAAGTTGAACACGAAAATAGAACAATATTCTCTTGCAAAATAGACCACTAGCATTTCAAATCCATATAAAGTTCAAGAAGTCTATCTTTTCATGTGATATCTTGCTGTATATGTTTATTAAAATTATAATTACAGGTTAAAAAATACAATAAGAATACATATATCATTACATCATAACAGGAGAAGAAAAAAAGAAAACGTAGTAGCAAACTCTAGCACCAAAATGCAGAATCAGTTTGTAACAAATTGTAGGACAACTGAGCTAATCTTCAATTGCCACTGGATGTCACTCCCCTGCTTGCTTCAAATTCCAAATTGACATCACAAACATGAGCCAAAATTGGTCTTACTGAAAATTTTTTATCACCAAAGTCGAGTGAATCGCGGATCGGAACCTCAAGCACATGCGTAAAAGACCAAGGATACCAAATAAGCCAACACTAATACAAGCAAGGAAACTTCCTTTTGAGAACCAGCATTAGGCAACCATGGATAAGCATCCGGTGGTGGCATCACGCAGTTGTCGCCATTGAAATAGATCCTTCGAGGGAAAGCCCAACCTTTCTCGAAAGTGAAAGTTGACTTATCCTTTCTGAAGAGCAGCTCTGATTGTACATTACCATTAGGCCCAGCTTCATTGAGAAAATCATTATAGAACTTAACTCCCCAAAGCATAGCAGTATCATCTGATAAAGAACAACAAGCATAAGTAACTATCCAATAACAAGTCAATGAAACAATCAATTAGGATTATACTTACTTATGTTACCATAAGGAGTTAATGACTTGTAGTTGAAACTGAAAAGTTGAGTCAGATTATCAAAGTTCGGGTGTTGAACAACTAAGTTCCACTCTGAATAATTCATCCTGTAATTGAAATTAGTAACCGTGACCTTCACGCGCCAGTACTCCTTGTAGTTAAGCTTAACATGCCAGTGGACTCTAACCGGACACATATGGCTAGTGCATTGAACTAAAGGAGAAAAGTTATTCTTTCCAGCAACGACCGATGCCAAATGTGGCGTATTTGCACTGTAATATACAAAAGAGAAAAAGAATAAGTGAAGGTACAGTCTTATTTTCTAGAAGAGAATCTCAGTGCTGAGTGATGAAAACATACTTTACACAAGATGAGTTGCTCTGGCAGCCACATGCACATGTTGGGCAAGGCACAATAGTATCATTATAGAACGACGAGAGAGAGACACAGCAAGTGGGAGTTTTCTGGGCTAGAAACTGCGAATATGTGCATGTCACGTTCCATGTCACTGCATCGAATCAGAGTAATGTTAAGTTCAAAGGAAACTGTAGTAAAAATTTCAGTGAGGATGCTTGGTAAATGTTGTAAGTACATAAAAGTTTTACTTACTGAGTGCTTGGGTCACTCTTCTTTTGTCTGATTGAATGAACTTTGTTGGTGGCACAATTTTTGCTGGCCCGCAAGTATAGCCCGGACCGGGTGCTTTCAAGGTGAAATTTTTTGGCACTTTGACAGTTCTGTTGGTGGTTCCAGCTCTACCAACACTGACTTGAAACGATGCGACTGCGTTGGTCGGATCCTGGGCCCATGAGCTAAGTACTCCACCTTTGCAGCAATTTGCTATTTGCTGGTTGTAAGGTGTGCCGGGAAGTAAATCCACAACGGTCGGATCCTTCTTACAGCAATGTGGAGGGTTTCCCTTAAACTTTGAACAATCTCCTTGTTCAGTGGTCTGTCCTCCCATCATGCTCCATATAACCTCCTTCTTCGCCCATGTCCATCCCATTGACCAGCCAGGTGCTGCAATATGCCGATATTGTTGGAAGTTGTTCATTGTAACAACAGCCTGTCCATTCAATTTTTTCTTAGATAAGAAGGTAGCTAATAGAACGAAAACCTTGGTACTTTTCAAGCTGTATTTCTAGTTATATAGTCCAAATAAGAACTAATATATCAAACATGAGATGAAGCTGAAAGCTAACATGCAGATCAATCCCTTCAGATGCCAAAATTGTACAACAGATGGTTAGAGTTTTGATTCACATATGAATTGGCAAAGGTTGTTAAAAATTGTACTTACAACATAACCATCAGGTGTCCAGCTTATGATATCCCATTTGATTGTGATGTTTCCATTTGGGTCAAGTGCATCGTAAGCTTCTGAAACATAAACAGAAGTTATTAGCATTAAAAGAAAGGAATTAAAAAAAAAAAAAAAAGAAGAAAACTCAAAAAACATTGAATCTTCCTATCACAGAACAATGAGTGGTGTGACACATGAAAATGTTTTACACTAAGTTACTAATGTTTTAAGCACTGGAATACCTAAATCTAAACCTTCAATACATGAATCATTTCATTTGAAGCAAAAATTAATCAATAGTGATAACCACCCATGTGTGAATTCCCCAATTTTATGGCTCCATAAGCACAAATCTCGTTTTAGCAACCATAGATTCGACTTGAAAGTATTGTAGACACACAAAAAGAGGTTTTGAAAAATGAACTTATACTTATCACTTAATTCAAATGAAAATCAATTATAATCAGAGCAAGTTATTACTTAAAAGATAATCAGAACATAAAACTTCGTAGTAAATCTTGGCATCAAGAAAAGAAGCTAAACGCCGCCATAATTTTTCAGCTGAGACAATTGACATCAAGTTGAAAAGAATAAAACAGAAGAAGCTAATAAATGCTTTCCACATTTGGATAAGAAACATCAAATTCAAAGAACAAAGGTTGAATCTTTGACAAGAATTAGTTCCAAATTGTCTAAGGTCCAAGCACCAGGAACTGAAGGCTAAGAAAAATTGACAGCCCAAGTTCAGAAAAACACAAATCGAACTAAAAAGATAAGAAATTTGGTGAGAAAAAAGGAAATGGGGGTGAACCAACCTGTTGAAGTGAAGCAGGTGCAAGAAAGCAGGAAGAAGAACACAAAGCAAGTGGGAACAGCTTTGTGGTGTGACATCAAAGAGAAGAAGAAGCCCATCATGTTTGTTAGTGGCAAAAATGGAATGTGGTGTGACTCTGATGCTCTCAGTTCTTGCCTGAAACAGATCAAGATCTGTTTACAGAGAAGAAAACTGAGAGAGAGAGAGAGAGAGAGAGAGAGAAGGTGAAACTGACTGTTATGTCTGTCTGTACTATGTAGCTAGCTGGCTCCTTAGCTCAAGTAAAGTATATAAGCAAAGTGTTATCTTAAACTCACAGTGAGTTGGATTTTCTTTTTTCTTATTTTCTTTCACCTTATATGTCTAATTTTCATTAACAAATGATTAATTGTGATTATCATTGTGGAAAACAAAATGGTTAGTTGATTTTTTTTTATTTAGACGTATCTCCCAATTCGGTAGGTTAAAGATTAATTTATTGCGAATCGAAATTTTATTTAAAAATTTATTACTAGTCAATGAATTACTGTATACATAATGTAAAATTTAAATCTTTAATATTTATTTAAGTAGACTAATAAGTTAATTATTAGACCAATCAAATTTAATTGGTTAGTTGATTTTTATTTAATTTATTTATTTTTGGGCATGGTAGTTGATTATTATAAGGAAAAAAAGTGAAGATGGTTGGGCTTGAATAATTAATTTAGCCTCAAAATATCATGGCCCATGTGGCATATGATTAGTTACTTGTATGAGTTAAGTAAGTGTTAGAATTCGAATCATGTCTTGTGTATATAACAATTTATTGAATATTAATTAGTGATAAATTTTTAAATGAAATTCAGGATTACGATTGATTAATATTTTACCTGTCTGAGTTAAGGAATAGGTAGAAAATAAAAAAAAAAACAAAAGAAAAAAAATTATTTTATGCGATATTCATAAAATAAATACTAAAATATAATAAACATTTTCGTTTTCATATTCCCAAGTGAGAAAAATGGAGTAATACTGAATAATAATAACATTTACGAGAATTCATGTAACTTACTTTGTATTAAGTTTCCATAGGGCATGTACGTATATTAGTACAATTTTTTTTTTTACAATCTTCAATCGGTACGACATAATCTTGTTTTAACTTCTAAAATTTTGGATAATGTAGAAATAAAATAGGAGTTCTCATTACCAGCTCCTTATATAGTATGTATTATCACGTTATTTCTATTAATGAATTCATGGTAATTCAAATTATAAGTTAATCGAGTAATTAATTTAATCGTTTCTAAAATAAATATTGAGAATTTAAAATTAATTTTGTGTCTAATAATTTATTGAATAATAATAATTTTTTAAATAAAATTCAAATTCGATAAATATTTTATTTTACTGATTGGAGACTACTGTAAAAACAAATTTTATTTTCTATCTTCATTGTTTCCATTCTTAACCAAAATGGAATTTTAACATTTTCCTTTTCGTGTTAACACCAACGGCCTTCTAAGTTCTAATGCAAGAGACTCGCTCTAAATTATTTCTTAAACATTTCTAAAGTTATTCACTTATGCCATGTTCTGTTTTAAGCCATAAAATAATTATATGATCAATTTGTTGCACCTAACATATGAATTGTTTTTCCTCATGGTTGTAGATGACAATAGAATAATAGAACTAGACGAATTTTCTTAGTTTTTATTAATGTGAAACAGCTATTGATTAATCACCCGATCAATATCGAACCAACTAAATATGTAGATTCTTGAAAGCAACCTGTGGCATTGGGTCAGCTCTTGCATTAATTTCTTTTTCTTTGTTTATTTATACAAATCAATATTTGTCGTTAATTGAATTACGATGCTCTAATCAAATACACGTGTCAAATAGTGATTGGAGGAACAATGTGGAACATAAGATGGACCTCATTTTTGTGTCGGTGGTAATTGGTGTCTCGATTTGCATGTGATGGAATCCTTGCTTTATAGGGGGGTGTACCTTACCGACACAACTTGACTCTCCTAAGGTACAACCTCTTCAAGCGTTCCTAATGCACAAATTAGTATGCTGATAAGAATCATTTATATTCTATCTGTGAAATATAAAATATTAAAAAATAGCGTTTATATTTAGTATAT
>NC_029788.2:129457869-129495223 GCF_000816755.2 Arachis ipaensis | reverse complement strand
ATATTAATTATTTTTACTAATCTCATATTTATTATTTTTATACATGTTTAATAAATAAAAAAATTAATAAATACCTAAGAACTTATTAATAACCAACAAAAATAATGATAATCTGGAAAATGGTACAATTATATGGAGAGTGGAGAGTGGAGAGACTCTCAACAATTGTTCATAAACAAATAAGAAGTAGAGAGTGGTTAAGAAATTTTGATTAGGCGTGGCAATAAATGAGTTTACTATCACTAGCTCATAGTGTTCAATGAAAATGCATAAACATTGGATTCACTATGCATATATATATAGAGAGAGAGAGCGAGAAAGAGACATCAAAGAGTTCATTATACAACAACTTGGACAGACATCCATATCCATTATTTAGGGATATAAATGTTTGTGTTGTCATAAACTTAACTTGTCTTGTATGTTGGGCTGTGTTAGTGTGTTAGAAATATCAAAAATGTCATTTGTAAATTAAAATTAGCTACTAAAATTAGCTATTAATGTATTTGTATATAAATATGTGTGGTTTAATTTGTTTTTAATGTATATTTATATTATAATATATATTTTATACTAACTACTAATTTTAATATCTGATTTTAGTGTACACTTAGTATAGTCGTAGAAATATAGAGAGACATGAATGGGAGTGCCAGCATTGAGACTTGTGTGTGTCTCTAAGCTCTCACATGGGGGCTACCTCTTTGAAATATAATTCTCACATATACATACACTACTCTTCAAAGATGTTTATATATTATGGTGAATGCTATGGTGCCTATCACTTTGTATTTAAATTATTAAAAAAGGTAAATAAATAATATTTAATAAATTTTATATAATTTATTTTTTATTTTAAATATTTTATTTTTTATTTTAAAAGAAAAGTTAGACAATTTAGGCACCATAATAAAAGTACCATAGAACTCACCATATATTAAATACAACTTAATGCTGAAAATGCATCATCTATCATTCATAATTAACAGAACATGTTTGTAGGGAATGTATCTTTACATATAAAATGATATATATAAATCTTATCTTTTATGCATAGATTTAAGAGAGTCTAGCTAATTGATAGTAAAAATCAACCATATTATATGTAACTTTTTGCAAAACAATAATAAAGTGTTTAATTTGTGTCAATTAATAAGTAATGTTGTATCACAAGTTCAAGCATAATTAGGCAACCATGGATAAGCATCAGGTGGTGGCATTACACACTGGTCACCATTAAAATAGATCCTTAGAGGGAAACCCCAATCTTTCTTCAAACTCAAACTTGAGTTATTATCCTTTCTAAATAGTACCTCAAATTCTACATTACCAGCTTCAATGAGAACATTATTGTAGAACTTAATTCCCCAAACCATAGCCAGATGAATACCATCTGTTTAAAACAATAATTAAACACAATTAAATTAAACGACAAACAAATAAATAGTTATAAATATTTTTATCACATGCATTTAACATGTTGTAGGATTTAAATGCAATAAGGATCTTACTTAGGTTACTTACCTAGAGGAGTAAATAACTTGTACTTTAATCCGAAAACTTGAGTGAGATTATTGTTGAAATTAGGGTGTTGAATAACCATGTTCCAATCTGAATAATTCATCCTATAATTGAGATTGGAAATAGTAACATTCACACGCCAGTAGTTCTTGTTATTAAGATTAAGGTGCCAGTGGACACTGATTGGACACATATGATTACTACATTCAACTGAAGGATTCTTTCCGGTATCTGTTCTGTAATGTACAAACAAAACAGAAATACAATTCAGAATTAGACCAGATATTCAATTAGAGTAAAGTATCGTTTTTATCCCCAACGTTTGGGTAAGTTCTATTTGTATCCCTAACGTTTAAATCGCCCTATTTGTATTCTTAACGTTTATAAAAGTGATTCAATGTTATCCTATTATCAATTATAATAACAAATCAGATTATATTTTTCAATTATTTTCACTTGGATGTATTCATTCTCAATTAGGTCTCACTTGGATGTGTTGATGTGTTCGATTTTAATATTATACCCACTATTTGTGTTTAGATTTAGTTATGTCCCTAGAAAAGTGAATTATGTAAATGTTGTAGGAATTAGTTTCAACATTTGATGAGCTATTTTTCGGAGTAGATTATTGATTCTATCCCAGACATTTGTATTCTAACTTCAAGAAGAGATTTTTAAAACTCAAACTAAAGCGCTCGTGATGTTTAATTGACGGCAGGATAACATTGAATCACTTTTACAAATATTAGGGATACAAATAGGACGATTTAAACGTTAGGGGCGCAAATAAAATTTACTCCAAACGTTGGAAACAAAAATGATACTTTACTCATTCAATTATTTGGTATAATAAATTATAAACATATTTTTTTATTTATTAAAATGACCTATATAAAACAGTATGTTTTTAGTTTAGGACTAACTTGTGACTTATGTAATAAATCAACTAAATCAGCCATCAAACTAGTCATTATGTATTTACACATTTTGAATATGTATATTATATTCTAAGATGTATTGACTATTTGGTGACTAATTTGTAATATATATGTAGCTTAATAATTGTTGAACATTATATACTTTAGGAAGTTATATAAAATCTTAGTTCCTAGAAGGAAATCACTTACTTGACACAGGTTGAGTTGCTGTGCTTGCAGGCACATGAACATGTTGGGCAAGGCACTGTAGTATCATTATAAAACGTTGAGAGGGAGACACAGCAAGTGGGAGTAGATTCTTGAGCTAGAAAATGTGAATACGTGCATGTCACATTCCATGTCACTGCATTTACTCAGAGTAACACACATTAAGGTCAAAGGGAAAAATCATAAACAATGAAAGATTGATGATCTAGGTAATTAGATGTCTTACTTATTGCTTGGGTGACTCTCCTTTTGTCTGGTGAAATAAACATCGTTGGTCTAACAATCTTGGCCGGGCCGCAAGTATAACCCAAACCGGGTGCATAGAAGGTGAAGTTCCTTGGTACTTGGACGGTTCGGTTGGTGGTTCCAGCATGACCAACAGTGAGTTGAAATGATGCAACCGAATTGGTTGGATCCTGAGTCCATGAAGTAAGCACTCCACCTTTGCAACAATTTGGAACTTTTTGGTTGTAAGGTGTGTTGGGAAGTAAATCCACAACTGTTGGATTCTTTTTACAAGAATGTGGGAGGCTTATTCCCTTAAATAACCTTGAACAGTTTCCTTGTTCAGTGGTCATGGCTCCCTTGATGTTCCATATAACCTCTTTGCCGGCCCGCCATGCCCATGTTAATGACCAGCCAGGTGCAGAGATATGGCGATATTGTTGGAAGTTGTTTATTGTAACAACAGCCTGTTCTTATATTCAGTAAGAACTAGTTATATAAGGTTTTTATAGTATTTTATAACAGTAGTGCTAAGGCCAGTATATTTTGTAATTTGTAATCATCAATTAATCATTATTAATAATTTTAATGGTGTGAGATTACATTTAATGGTATAGAATTATACACTTTTTTTTATGGTTAAATGCCGACTAAATTTTAATAAAAGTACTGACTCGAGACTTTCTCATTTTATAATGTGCAACAAATATTTAGTTTGTTTCACATAATATTACGAGATTTTCTTGGAAAAACTCTGTTTTCATGAAGTTGTCATCAAAGTGACAAAGAATAAGCAGAACAAAAACACTAATGTCATAGTTTAATAACACTTTAGATTTGTATACATTTTTTTCTACAGTATTTCTCAATTTGGTAAGTTAATGACTAATTCGCCATATATCAAAATTTCATTTAAAGATCTGTTACTGCTAATAATTGTTGCATACATAAAGCATATTCGAATTTCCAATACTTATTTAAGTAGATAAGTAAGTTAATCATTCCACCCATCTAAATCAATTATTCAACTTTACGAGATAGTCATAGGTAATTACTAAAATTCAAATATTCTATTACGTTTATAGTATCATAGAGTTGTTGAAATTTAAAAAATAAATTAAAATAAGGTGCTCTGTGCTTACGCAATTTGATTATGAATAGGTGAAGGAATTGTAAAAAACTTTACTTACAACATAACCATCAGGTGTCCATCTAATAACATCCCATTTGATTGTGATATTTCCATTTGGGTCAAGTGCATCATAAGCTTCTGAAATATGCAACAGCTAATTAAGTTATTATTAAAGTAAAAGAAAGGAGAAACAAAACAAAAACTATATTACTAACTACATATATTACTCATCTTTGCATATTTACTATATATTCCTATAGAATAGAATGATTCCATGGACAAATTCAACAGTTGGTGCCTAAGATCCACGCACTAATTAAGAAAGGATCGAAGTCCAAACATGTGATGATGAGAATAGTGAAATAAAGCAGCAATATCATTATCATATACCTGATGAAGAGAAGGAAAGTAGGAATAAGAACACAAAGCAATAGCAAGTATGAAGTGCTTTGTGCTCTATCAAAGAGAACCGCATCATCATAATCAATGTGTTGTTTACTTGGAACAAAATAACATACCAGTTGCTGCCAATGATAATGTTTATAAGCAAAGGAAAGTGATGATATCTCTTGAACTCATCACTATGAGTTGGATTTTCATTTTTCTTTATTCACCATTTTTCAAAATTCTTTACTTAAAATCGCTGGTCAACTCGTTCTATTCAGAGTGTTCAAAATATTCATTAGGATTGTTTAGTACAGCACAAGTTAGTTGACTTTTTCCCACTACGTAGAACTAGCTAGGACGCTAGAAATAAAAGTCCATAATGCGAAGAAGTCGGAGTTGTTTAATAATCTTGCCTACCCTACATAACTAAGAATAAGAGGGAATAAAAGAAAAAAAAAATGAAAACCCCGGTACAGTAGATGTCTTTAAGTGAAATTGATAGTCTAAAATCATTAAATATCAATTTAATCAAATCTATCAAATTATCTAATAATTTTTAATTATTAACTTCATATGAAGTTAACTATACGTAATCGTAAGTCATAAAAAAAAATGTTAAAGTCAAAAAGCCAATGACATATGAGTTATATATATGTATGTAATGTATTAGATAAATTCTATGGTATTTATAAGAGTTAAATCTCAATTTTGCCTCTGAAATTTGGCTTAATACTTAAAATGACCCCATAATTTCGTTGGCCTCAATTAGAACCCTAAGTTTACAATTGTGGCTCCAGATTGTCCCTGCGATCATCTCCGTCACCGGAATGCTGATCTAGCGCAATTGCATGACATGGTGGACACTACTTAAACGAAGGTGTATTAGTTTCGCGCGCAAATCCTTTGGAAACCACGTAATGTAAGGGTTTTCTCGATATTTGGCAACTTATGATCGTGGTAGTGGAAAGAAAGAGAGTTTTAACCCACAAAAAACTGAAACGACGTGGTTTCCAAAAGGTTTGGGCGCGAAACCAATGCGCCGTCGTTTAAGTAGTGTCCACCGTGTCATGCAATTGCATCAAATCAATATTCTGGTGACGAAGATGATCGCAGGGGCAAGTTGGAGCCACAATTACAAATTTGGGGGTTCTAATTGAGGCCAACGAAATTATGGGAGTCATTCTGAGCATCGGGCTAAATTTCAGGGGTCAAATTGAGATTTAACTCCAAAAAAGCTTATATTTTAGCCATGATCTTAGTTTGACAAAAAGACGAAACTACTATATGGGTATTTGGATTAATGTTTGAAAACTAATGTTAATATAAGTATGCTTTTATAAGATTAACTAGCATAATTGCCCGTGCCAAGCACGAAAATGTTGAATCATAATAACTATAGCTATATTATTTATTAAGGATATTATATACAATACAAAAATATTGTTTTACATACACAATAGATCTTAATTTTTTATAAGATTTTTTCATCATGGATCAATTGGGATAAAAAGTTTAAGAACATTCATTTAATCAGTTTTTATCATTGAAAAAAGACACATAAGTCTTATTGTTGACTAAATAAAAAGACTTTATGTCTCAATAAAAAAATTATTTGTTTCGTTTTTTCAATAGTAAAAACTTTATAATTATTTAATTTTAATTTAAGACTTATTTGTTCATGCAAAAAATAGTTAATATATAAAATATTTGCATAATATTTGTTACACCTGTAATATGCGAATGTAAAATGATGTAAACTCAAAATTAACTCTATAAAAAGTTGACTTCAACTGGAATAAAACGAAAAAAGGTTGACTTAAACATTTCCATGTATGAGATAAATTAGCAAAGTAAATATGGAGAGAAAAACAAGGGAAAAAAAAAAGAAGAAAAAGAGTTGAGCTGAAAAGGAAAATGGAGGAATGAGCGAATGAGGATGCAAATGAGGAAATGCAGGGTGATGTTAAACATCCATCTCCAGCAACAGATTAGAAAAAAGGTGCGAACGAAAGAGGAAGATTCTGCATCTTAGAAAAGAAAATATAGAATAGAAAATTAGAAATAGAATAGAGTAAAAAATAGTCAAAGTTAAAAAGCATGGAAAACATTGTCTTTGAACATTTTCGAAGGCGTGCTGCCTTCTCCCACAAAACCGCGTATGCCGTATGCGCAGCCTTTTCCCTTTACCATTCTTCCACCAAACATTAACATTAACATCCACAACCTTAAACCTTAATCACCCAATTCCAGCAGATTTCAGATGTCTTGTTCTTGCAAAATTGTTGTTCTTACCATTTAGGATAATTTGCCTTTTGATCTTTTGATCTTTTGTTCTTCATTTTTGTTCTGATTTTTCTGAGAATATTGGATCCTTCATTCCCTTCAAATGGCTCAATCATTTGGTCAAACTGAAATCAACTGGGACAAGTATGCTCCTTTTTTCCCTTCCTTTTTCCATGTTCTGCTTTACAACTTAATTTTTAATTATTAATGGAATTTGAATGTTGATATGATATTGGTTGTTGCATTTTCGCATACCCATTACTCGAAAGTTTTTATCTTTACCTTTGCTATCAATTGGGGGTGGGAGAAATCATAGATTCTGATTTGCTAGCTTGTAACGGTGAGAATCAAGCGAAATCCGTTCAAGGGGAACTGCAATTTTTTTTGCTTTGAGGGAAAAAAAAAAGAATGTAAATTTATCAACTTGATTGGATATTTGTATATTGGAGCTGTTGAAGATTGAAGATTTAATATTGAGGCATCTTTCCCTTGATTTGGTTTTGTGCTTTATCTATCTCATGAATGTTGTTTTGGCTCTTTTAGCTGAACCTTGCATGTGCTAGCTCTGTATCCTAATCAAAGTTCACTCAATTCTGCAGGCTAGATAAAACTAAGTTCTATGTCATAGGAGCTGGCCTCTTTACCGGTGTTACGGTAGCACTCTACCCGGTTTCTGTTGTCAAAACAAGGCTGCAGGTTGCTACAAGGAATACTGTAGAGAGAAGTGCTTTCTCTGTTGCAAAAGGATTGATCAAAACCAATGGCATCCCTGGTTTGTATAGAGGGTTTGGCACGGTTATCACTGGTGCAATCCCTGCCAGGATCATATTCCTAACTGCTCTGGAAACCACAAAGTCGGCTTCCTTCAGAATGCTCGAACCGTTGAAGCTATCTGAAACTACCCAGGCTGCCATAGCAAATGGAATTGCAGGCATGACATCGTCACTTGTAGCCCAATCTGTATTTGTTCCCATGGACGTGGTATGAGAATCTAATTCATTTGCAATGTGCTCCAGAACCAAATCACTAACTAACAACCAGATATACAATTGATATGAGTTTGGTGATATATACAAATACATCTGTCGTTGAACAGCAGAACAAGTTATTTTAGACAGCTCAACAGTCTTTTATGCTTTTCTATTCTTTTTCTTTTTTATGAAAATATGAAATTATAGTATCTAATCTTGAAAGATATTCAGGTTTGCCAAAAGTTGATGGTGCAAGGATACGCAGGCCATTCCCAGTATAGCGGGGGTTTGGATGTTGTTCGTAAGGTTTTAAAGACCGATGGTATCCGAGGATTATATCGAGGTTTTGGTCTATCTGCTATTACTTATTCTCCTTCAAGTGCTGTATGGTGGGCAAGTTATGGTACAAGCCAACGCCTAATGTGGAAGTAAGACATAATAATTCCTTCTCCAATTGTTTTTATTTAGTATTTATTGTCAAATGGTAAGAAATTCAATTTATTCCCTCTCCAATTGTTCACTAATAGAAGGACCCTTCTATTTGTTTGCCAAGATTTGATAATAGGGAGGAGTTACACTCC
The DNA here is from genome assembly GCF_000816755.2 of Arachis ipaensis. Classification (NCBI taxonomy): domain Eukaryota; kingdom Viridiplantae; phylum Streptophyta; class Magnoliopsida; order Fabales; family Fabaceae; genus Arachis; species Arachis ipaensis. The sequence continues at coordinate 129,486,978 of NC_029788.2, read as the reverse complement.
TATTTACCGATGATCTTATTTAGACTTGTATTTAATATTTAATGGAATTTGCTACTGAATCTTTTATTTTTTTTTTAAAGGGTTAGACAATTTTGGTGTTACTTTCCATGTCAATGAACTTAATTGGTGTCAACTTTCTTTATTCTGTATAGATTCATAGATTGAATCCTGCATGTTTTCCTTTAAAAGTTGGGTCAATACTTAGATATATAATTATTCATATGGCTCAACCTAATAGTTTAAGTATTGGGATAAGTGCTTTTATGATAAAGCTTCTATGACTAAAAGTTTATAGTTTAATTCTTCTTAAGCATAGGGTGAAAAAAAATATCCTATGCAAAGTTCACATATCAAGTCCAAAAGAGGCTTTTGCATTAGGGGCTATATAACCATTCATGTACTTCTAATAGCTTAAGCTTTTAGGATAAGTGATTTCATGTCAGTTTTGTCTTTGATTCCTTGATTGGTATGTTCTATATATCTTCCATCTTATTAGAGTAACAAACATTTGAAAAACATGGATAAACTGAAAAACCACTAGCATTGTGCGTTGCTCAAATATGATAGAAACTCTTGAAGTTTGATCTTTTAGCTTTTTAGATCATTGATGAATTCAGTCTCAAGGGATTGAACTTTATCATGCTGCAACTGCATCTGTGTGCAGGCAGTACCTTGTGTTAATACGGGAATGCTAGAATTTCCTATTGGCCAAGAGAATCGAAGAGTCTCTGAAATGGATAACCCAATTTTGCAGTTATTTTATGAGGGATTTATTCTTTCAACTTTTTAGGATTGATGAATTTTATATAGGTAATAGGGTAATGAACTTCTAGTACATTTGCATACCGATATTTTGATGTCTACACTATTATTAAACGACTAATTAGCACATGGCTGCATGGACAGATTCTTGGGACATGATAGCCCATCCGACGAAAACCCGCCTAGCGTGCAAAAGATTATGTTAGTTCAGGGTACTGGAGGGATGATTGCTGGTGCCACTGCATCCTGCATTACAACCCCATTGGATACTATCAAGACACGATTACAGGTTTGTTATACAATTGAGTTTTAATGTGGAAATGTTAGGTCTTAGGGGTGTGGAAAATTTAAGATATTTCCTTATTCATTTTTTTTATCTGCATGCACTGCAGGTGATGGGACATGAACATAGAAGCTCGATAAAACAAGTCGCGAAAGATTTAATCAACGAAGATGGTTGGAAAGGCTTTTATAGAGGGTTTGGTCCGAGATTATTTAGCATGTCGATGTGGGGTACTTCGATGATATTGACATACGAGTACCTAAGTAAGAAATCCTATCCCTTCCTGTGATTACATTCTCTTTATGTATTGTATCTGCACTTGAATATAAGTTCATCATTTTGTTAGTGTCTTATAGTCTAGTGTATGCAAATATTGGAATAACTACTTATCTCAATTTCAATTCTTTTTTCTTTGATCAGAGCGTGTGTGTACTAAAGATGAATAAAGGCATTTTAGTCTGCAAGCTTTGTCTTCTGTTTTGTAACTAGCCATGAATAATTGACAAGCACAGATTGGATTATAAACCTACACCTTCAGCACTGGAGTTGCTGTTCTACATTTATCATCAGCAGCTTTGGAAGATTAACCTTTTTTGCATTTAAGCTATATATACTAAGTACTAACAGTGACAGAGTGAAAAAATTACTGCTGGATTTGTTGCAGCTAGAGATGTAATAAGTTCATTCTTTTATATGACTAAATTGTATTCATGTATTCATTTTTGGCTGTGCCTTGTATAATGTATATTTATTATATGGAAGGAAATCAGAAATAGATTGTAATGAAATATGAATAATCAATTAGAAACTCTTAAATCTGTGTGTGCAACTATGGATGTGTTGCATACATTAGAAACAGTTTTATGCACAACCATGCATATATTATTATATATGAATAACATTTGTTTTTCCCCTTTAATAATATCACTGGTTGTCATGTCTAATTGTCTAGCTTATTATCTAAGCGAATATGATTCACTGTCCTACAAATTTTACATGCGATGCTGCATTTCCTGTATCCATCTAATGCATCATTTATTAGGTCATTTGTCAGTGACGGATTTAGAAAATTTTAGAAAATTTTGATAGTGGGAACAAAATATATATATATTATATATTCGTATATAAATATATGTATTGTTTAATTTATTTTTAATGTGTATTTTTTATTTCAATATATATACACAGGTAGTTATTTTCGATGTAAATATAACATGATTAGTTTTTATAATATCTAATTTTACAAATTAAAACACTAAAATAATTATTTATAAATAGGGTAAAGTACATTTTTTGTTATTAAAGTTTGACAAAAGTTTTAAAAATATTCCTAAATTATATTTTGTTTCAATTTTGTCCCAAAAATTTTCGATTTGCATCAAATATACCCCTAACAGCTAATTTTTCAAAAAAGTTAAGATCGATTCAACAACAATTTCATAAAAACAATTCCTCAACACAAGCAAATCAAACATAATTTTCATGCATTATTGTTATATTGGTCTTAAATTTTTTGAAAATTTAGCCTCCAAGGGTATATTTGATACAAATCGAAAACTTTTGGGACAAAATTGAAACAAATTAAAACTTAGGGGTATTTTTAAAACTTTTGCCAAACTTCGGAGACAAAAAATATAGTTTACCCTTATAAATATCTTTCTTTTTATATAGGATAATACTACATATTCATATTTTTTTGTTAACCAAGTCCAATCAAATTTGTCTAAGACAACAAAAATCAATTATGACTAATATTATTTTAAGTTTTATTGTTTAACTTGGTTAAACTTAGTTCATAAAAAGACTTGGATGTGTAGTATTTCTTTTACATATATATAAGTAAATACTTATTTAAAAATTTACTTCTTATACAATTAGAAGTCAATTCTTATTGAAATTCATAGTGATTTTGATTTTTAAGAAAAAACACAAATTTTATTTAAATTGAGAATTGATCATTCTCTAATATAAAATGTTTAAATTGACTATGAAGTACTAAAAATTGAGTAAAAAATTATTGTGGAGTCAAATTTAATAATTTAGTGAGGACAAATAAATATTATTATCATATACTACTCAAAAAAATTTCAAATCGCCTCCACACACATATACATACATCCGTCCCTGATTTCTTGCATAGCTTTTACTCCTAAAATAATTTAATATATCAAACTAGATTATTATCTAACAATTTTTAACTATTAAATTTATATAAAAATAATTACATATTAGTTTTTATCTCCAATAATCTATCCATCAATTTGAATCCCTCTAAAGTCCACACTACTTAAATAATGTGCCTCTGGATTCTAACCTTTAGGCTTTATCTAGTCATGTGTATATGTTGAATAACTTTCATAACAAAACAAAATAAAATGATATTACTAGTTTTGTCATTTGTGCATGGCCCTATGCTACTACATACAATATCATCAACTAGTATTATGTAATAAAAATATTTTATTCTCAACCTAACAATTGGTCAAGTGACTAGAGTAGTTTAATTAATTTTGTTGAAAATGGGAACAAAATCTCTCTTTTTAAGGAGTGTCTCTAATAATCTATCCTCATCTTGTCTAAACGTTCATGCATTTGATTCATCTTTTCCTCTAATTCTCTTTGGCATAAAGTTTCCATTAATTTCATGGCTAACAAGGTGAATTTGATAGAGAAGTGTCAAGTTGGTCCTCCACAAGGTTCGGTTCCTTCTCCAACCTCTATTCCTCTTTCTTCCTTTGATCTTCCATGGCTATTATGTCCTGTATCATGTAAACGCATTTTCTTCTATGAATTTCCTTACCCCAAAACACACTTCTTACAAAAAGTACTTCCAAATCTAAAACAATCACTTTCACTCACTCTCAAACACTTTTTTCCTCTCTCTTCCAACATAGTTTTCCCTCCAAAGCCACAAACCCCTCACATCCTTTACTTAGAAGGTGACACTTTAACTTTTACTGTTGTTGAATCCACAACAACAAATCTCAACAACCTCGTATCTCACACACCAAGAGATGTCACGTGCTTGGACCCTTTTATTCCCATTTTGCCCTCACCACATGTTTTAGAAGATGGCACCTTGTTCATCACTCCTATGGCCATTCAAGTCACTCTCCTTCCAAATTCTGGTTTCACCATATGCATCACTTTTAACCATGTGGTTTCTGATGGAAGATCCTTACATAATTTCATCAAGTTTTGGGCTTCACTTTGTATGTCAAAAAAGGACTTGTCTTCTTTCCCATTTCTTGATAGGGACAAAATTGGAAATTCAAATGAACTTAAGTCTATTTTCTTAGAAGAACTTTGGAACATGCCCTTAAATAGCATAGGTCACATGGACTTTGTTCCTAATAATAATGTTGCTAATGACATGGTGAAACACACCATTGTGTTGAGGCGTGACCAAATTGAAAATTTGAAGAAACTAGTGTCTATTAAGTGTCAAAGCCTTGGTCTAGGGACATTGTTGCATGTGTCCACATTTGTTGTGACATGTTCTTTGATTTGGGTTTCTAATATTAAATTAGAATGTACCCAAATTAGTGATGAATTTCCTAATGAAGATGAAGAATTATACATGATGGTGTTGGCAGATTGTCGTTACTTTAGTGAAATGAAAATTCCCTTAACATACTTTGGAAATTGTTTGGTTAGTGGCTTAGCTACAATGAAAAGGAGCAAGTTAGTGGGGCAAAATGGTCTTTTTGAGGCAGCTATTGCTATTGGAAGTAAAGTTAGAGAATTGCAATGTGATCCCTATAAGGGTGTTGAAACATTGATGTCAATATGTAGGAATGTTGTAAGAATAAGGCAGCGTTTGTTGGCTATTGCAGGTTCACCAAAGCTAGGTGCGTATGAGAGTGATTTTGGATGGGGAAAACCTAAATTGAGTGAAGTAGGTCATGTAAATTCTCCAGGAGTATTCTCCCTCTCTGATTGTAGAGACATAGAAGGTGGAATTGAAGTTGGGATAGCACTTGAAAAGAGTCACATGCACAAATTCAACATCATTTTGAATGAGCTTCTTACAAATCTTGTACTTCATCAAGATTGAAACACCTCTATTTATGTGTTTTTAGAAGAGTTTAGAGATCATTATTCTTGTACACGAACATTTGCTTATGTATTTGAGTTTATCAAACAAGTTGAAAAGTCTATGTGTTATTTTTTATTTTCTCTCTCTCTCTCTCTCCTTATCTCTAATGTTTAATTATATACTTTCTTTTTTTGTCATGCTTTGACTTTGACCAAGAGCTATGAATGCATAAAACTTCTCTCATTCTCTGTAATAGAGTAAAGATACTACCTTCTATTATTATATGGCCATTTCTTGACTTGTTCCTCAAATCAACCACCACAATAATTCTATACCCAAAGTTTCCATAATACCATGGCTAACAAGATGAATAATCATAATGATTATGATCACAAAGTAAAGGTGTTAGAGCAGTTCCAAGTTGGTCCTCCACCAGGTTCTGTTCCTCTTTCAATCTCTATTCCCTCATATTCTCTACTCAGAAGGTGACACTCTTCCTTTCATAGTTGCTGAATCCACAACAACAAATCTAAACAACCTCGTATCTGACACACCAAGAGATGTCACGTGCTTGCACCCTTTTGTTCCCATTTTGCCCTCACCACATGCCTTAGAAGATGGCACCTTGTTGATCCCTCCTATGGCCATTCAAGTAACAATCTTTCCCAACTATGGCTTCACCATATGCATCAACTTCTATCACGTGATTGCAGATGGTAGATCCTTTCATAACTTCATCAAGTTTTGGGCTTCAATTTGAGGGTCTAGAGAGAACTCTATTGCTCTGCCACTGCATGACAGAGACATGATTATTCAAGACCCAAAAGGGCTTAACTCTATTTTCTTAGGAACATTATGGAATTCTCCGAGAAAAAGCACCTTGACTATTGTCCGTGATGTTCCTAGTGACATGGTGCGCCGCTCCTTTGTTCTAAGGAATGATCATGTTGAGAATTTAAAGAAGTTAGTGTCTGCTAATTGCCAAAGCCATGGTTTGGTGGGGACATTACATGTGTCAACGTTTGTTGTGACATGTTCTTTGATTTGGGTTTGTAAGGTAAAATCAGAAGTGATGAATACTCATCCAAATGATGATGAAGATTTATACTTTTATTTTTGGGTTGATTGTCGCTACCTTGCTAAACTGAAAATTCCTTTGACATATTTTGGAAATTGTTTGATTAATGCAAACACAGCTATAAAGAGGAACAAGCTAGTGGGACAAAATGGTATTTTTGAAGCAGCGGTTGCCATTGGAAACAAGATTAGAGAAATGCAATCTGAACCGTATAAGAATGTTGACACATTGATGTCATGTTTTAGTAAATTTGGATCAATGGAGCAGCATGCTGTGGCTATTGCAGGTTCACCAAAGTTTGATGCGTATGAAACTGATTTTGGGTGGGGAAAACCTATGTTAAGTGAGGTGCTTCAAGCAGATTCAAGATTGGTCACCCTTTCTGATTGTAGAGAAAAAGAAGGTGGAATTCAAGTTGGAGTAGCTCTTGGGAGGACTCAAATGCATAAATTCAACTCTATTTTGGAACACCTCCTTGCTGATATTGCAATCAAGGAGGGTGAATAATTAATTTCCTCAAAAGTAATAATTATGAGCTTTGGCTCGTATATATCTCCAGTAGCTACTATATATTTTAATCTCTTTTTGTGGCCATGGTTATTTATTTCAGTAAGTGGAAGAATTATGTTATTGGGATTCAATTGCAATACCAGGTCATGCATGTTCAGAGAATAATTGGTCATTTGGTCTTATATTTTCTATTGTTAAATAAGGTTTTTTTTCTCAGGATTAATTATTCTATCAATTCCTATAATTTTACTGAATTTTTAATTAAATTTTATACTTATTATAAAAACCAACACAGTAATTAAATATTTTTTATATAAGTTTTTATTGTATTTTGATCTTTATGATTCTCTTAAAATGTATATATAATTTTGAAAGAATTTAATTTAACACCTATAATTTTATAACACCTGTAATTACACCATTATTATATCTGATATCATGTATTTATTTAAGTTCTTTATGATGATTGGCCATTTGGCCTAACAATTTGTCCGATTGTAGTGTGAAATTTTGACTTTCACAGTTTCACTAGAGTTGCATTATTATTAAAATATCTGTCATGATAGAGACAAGTCTTTTTGTCTTTCTTGGATTTCTTTTCTATATACTAACCATATCTTGAATCTTGCAGTTGTTCAAAAATAATAAACCACAAAGTCTCCATGGCTAACAAGTTGAATCATGATGACACAGTAGTGAAAATCATAGAGCAATGTCAAGTTGGTCCTCCACCAGGTTCTGTTCCTTCAACCTCTCTTCCACTTACTTTCTTTGATCTTCCATTTTTATGCTGTCCTGTTACATGTACACGCATCTTCTTCTATGAATTCCCTCACACCACAACACACTTCATGCAAACACTGCTTCCAAATCTCAAAAACTCACTTTCACTCACTCTTCAACACTTCTTCCCTTTATCTTCACACATAGTATTCCCTCCAAAGCCACAAGCCCCTCACATCCTCAAGAGATGTTACAAGCATGTACCCTTTTGTTCCTGAGTTACCTCAAACAATTGCCTTACAAGATGGCACCTTGTTGATCCCTCCAATGGCAATTCAAGTCACTGTTTTTCCCAATTCTGGCTTCACCATTTGCATCAACTTCAGCCATGTGGTCACCGATGGAAAAGCCTTCCACAGTTTCATCAAGTTCTGGAGCTCACTTTGTAGGTCTAAAGAGAATAATCTTGTTGCTCTGCCATTGCATGATAGAGACATCATTCAAGACCCAAATGAGCTTAACCCCATTTTCTTAGAATCAGTGTGGAATTCTCCAAGAGAATTCATCATGAACCCTATCTATAATGTCCCTAATGACAGGGTTCGCCACAGGTTTGCGTTGAAGCGTGAACAAGTGGAGATTTTGAAGAGATTGGTTTCTACTAAATACCAAAGCCTATTACATGTATCAACATTTGTTGTGACATGTGCTTTGATTTGGGTTTGTAAGTTAAAATCATCAGAAGATGATATAAAAAGTAGTGGTAATGATGAAGAATTATACCTAAGTTTTTGGGTAGATTGTCGTTACCTTGCTGAATTGAAAATTCCCTTAACATATTTTGGGAATTGTTTGGTTAATGGCGTTGTAGGAATTAAGACCATCTCCAGTAGGGAACTCATCCCAGTTCTTGTTTATGGCCCACCTGTCATAAAAAGTAACTCCACATCAGCTTTTGCGTCATAAACAGTAAATAGGAACTCAAAACATCTCTCTCTTCTCCATTAGGAGGAACTAACTTTAGTTCCTGTTGTGGTCCCACTTAATTAATTAATTAAAATACTTAATATAAAAAATATAATTAAACTAATTTACAAAATTAATTAACATACATATAATAGGTATGTAATATATATTTTAATTTATTTATATATAACATTTTTTAATTCATTTATATGTAACATGCAACAGTTATAATATATATGTATATAATACAATTATCATTTTATGTATATGTTTTAATTTAATTTTATTTATTGACATTCCATGTGTCAAATTTTTGTTGGAGGCTGAGAGTTCCTCTGAGCAGGAACTCTCCTCATCGATCCATGTGAAGGAACTCATTTGAGTTCACACTCCAACAGGCAAAAGTGCCCTTGTGTCAGAGAAGGAACTTGGGATAATTACCATTGAAGTTGCTCTAAGAGAAGCAAGCTAGAGGGGCAAAATGGTATTTTTGAAGCAGCTGTTGCACTTAGAAGCAAGATTAAAGAATTGCAATCTGGTCCTTATGAAAGTGCTGAAACATTGATGTCATTTTTTAGTAAATTTGCAACAATGGGGCATCTCGTATGACGGGAATTGTAGGTTCACCAAAGTTGGATGCATATGAAAGTGATTTTGGGTGGGGAAAACCCAAATTGAGTGAAGTACTTCTTGTAAATTCTCCAGAGTTGGTGTCTTTCTGATTGTAGGGACAAAGAAGGTGGAATTGAAGTTGGTGTAGCATTTGGGAGGGCTCACATGCAAAAATTCAACACTATTTTGGAAGAGATCCTTGCTGATATTGCACTTCATGATCATGAAAAGGTTCAAGTTTTCGGCTAGTTTTAAATAAAATATTTAAGGGTTTTTATTTTAGTCTATCGTTCTTGATGTCTTGCAAGGATTTTACTTTTAATTGAAGTAATGGTATTTGCCATTATAAGATGAGACGACAAACAAAATAAATTACAAGTTTGGTGTAGTGCAAGTCTTTTAAGTCCCTTAAATAAGTTGGTATATATGAATAAAGAGATAGGAGTGGAACCTAATATGTATAATTTTACCAAAAAATTGTGGAAAAGTATTGTGTCTCTACGGATTGAGTTGTTGACGTGGTTTATAATTTTAGAAAGATTGAATCCTAGAGATAGATTATGTAAGTTTAAGATTGTACCAAAAGCAAAATTTTTTTGTGTATTATGTAAGAAAAAATTGGAGACGGTATATCACTTTTTTTTTTTTTCTCGTGTGATTGTATATGGAAAGTGTGGGGATCAATTTTGGTGGAATAGAGTGTGAATTGGGTTTGGCCACCAACCACCAAAAAATGCTTTGAGGTGTGGATAGATAGAAAAATAAAAAAAGATGTGAAGGAAGTGTGGATAGTGTTATTTTTTTCTATAATATGATGCATATGAAGATGTAGAAATAACATTATCTTTAATAATGGAGTGTTGGTATTAGAAACGTTAAAAGAGGAAGACAAGGAAGTTGTAGAATGTACAAATTGATGGTGTCGGTAATTAATGTGTTTATAAGTACAAATATTAAGTTTAAGATGAATAAAAAGACATAAGAAAATGATTTATGATGATTTGCTGTTTAATACTAGATTCTATTTTTTTTTATTTTGTTGTCCTGTTTATACTGCTATTTTTTAGAATTGGGTGGAGATGTAATTATCTAAAAAAATTTCCTTAAATAAGTAATATGATTTAAATTCTATTTTAATTCTTGAATGTGTTATATGACACCACTCTTATTTAAAAATAGAATTCATCAGTCAGCCCTGTTCTACTAGACAACTAGTTAACCCTTTTAACAATGAATATCTTAATTTTACCCAAAACCTAGAAAAAAATGATTTAACCATGTTATGTTTTAAGAATAAGTTTAATGTTTAAACAATTTTATGTATTTAATATATTAAAAAAGTAAAAAATGATTTTTTTTTAATAATTTTTACTAAAATATTTTTTAACAAGACTTTAAAAAAAAAAGAAATTATAATTTTTAATTAAACAGAGATTTTTACATATGAATGCGTCATTTCCCATACTTCATAGTTTATAGGTCGCGTTTGATTTCTAGATCAGAATAAAATATGAGATTGGAATTTGGAACAGAGACTAACGCGATTTATGACAGGAAGATTTACCACTGAAGCGATATACCTATTAAGAAGGATGATGGAGAGGTATTGTAGTAATAAAAGGGATCTACATATGGTGTTTATTGATTTGGAAAAAGCGTATGATAGGGTACCAAGGGAGGTCTTATGGAAAGTTTTAGAAAAGAGGAGAGTAAGGATCGCATATATTCGGGCAATTAAAGACATTATGATGGGACCACAACTAGTGTGAAGACTCAAGGTGGTGTGACAGAAGAATTTCCTATTGGTATAGGATTAAACCAGGGATCATCTTTAAGTCCATACCTTTTCACATTAGTCTTGGAAGTTCTCACAGAGCACATCCAAGAGCCTGTGCCATGGTGCATACTTTTTGCCGATGATATCGTCCTTATGGGGGAGTCAAGGAAAGACCTAAATAAAAAGTTGGAGTTATGGAGAGAAGCTCTAGAAGTGTATGGTCTGCGCATAAGCCGTAGCAAGACGGAATATATGGAATGTAAGTTCAGTCTGAGAAGGGAAAACCCCAATATAGAGGTGAAGATTGGAGAAAACACCCTACGAAAAGTTAAAAGTTTTAAGTATCTTGGGTGCATCATACAGGATAAAGGAGAGATTGAACAGGATGTAAATCATAGGATCCAAGCAGGTTGGTCAAATTGGCGGAGTGCATCTGGTTTTATATGCGACAAAAAAGTACCTTTAAAACCTAAAGGTAAATTCTATCGCACCGCTATAAGACCGGCTATGCTGTATGGTACAGAGTGTTGGGCGGTTAAAGGGGAGCACGAACATAAGCTGAGTGTGGCAGAGATGAAGATGTTGAGATGAATGAGTGGTCATACGCGATTGGATAAAATAAGGAATGAAGATATAAGGGAGAGAGTTGGAGTAGCACCCATTGTGAAAAAGATGGTTGAATCGCATCTCAGGTGGTTTGGACATGTGAGAAGAAGACCGATAGAACATCCAGTCAGAAGGGTGGATGAGATGGAAGATAGACAAAGGGCGAAAGGCAGAGGAAGACCTAAGAAGACCATCCATGAGGTGGTCAAACGAGACCTACATGTAAACGGTCTCTCTGTAGACATGATACATGACAGAACACAATGGCGTCGTTTGATTCATGTAGCCGACCCCACTTAGTGGGACAAGGCTTTATTGTTGTTGTTGTTGTTGTTGTTGTTGTTGTTGTTGTATATATACATAAGTAGTTATTTTCAATGTAAATAGAACATGATTAGTTTTTATAATATCTAATTTTACAAATTAAAACACTAAAATAATTATTTATAAATAGCGTAAAGTACATTTTTTGTCATTAAAGTTTGACAAAAGTTTTAAAAATATCCCTAAATTTTATTTTGTTTCAATTTTGTCCCAAAAGTTTTCGATTTGCATCAAATATACCCCTGACGGCTAATTTTTCAAAAAAGTTAAGATCGATTCAATAACAATTTCATAAGAACAACCCCTCAACACAAGCAAATCAAGTATAATTTTCATGCATTATTGTTATATTGGTCTTAAATTTTTTGAAATTTAGCCTCCGAATGTATATTTGATGCAAATCGAAAACTTTTGGGACAAAATTGAAACAAAATAAAACTTAGGGATATTTTTAAAACTTTTGCCAAACTTCGGAGACAAAAAATATACTCTACCCTTATAAATATCTGTCTTTTTATATAGGATTATGCTACATATTCATATTTTTTTGTTAACCAAGTCCAATTAAATTTGTCTAAGACAACAAAAATCAATTATGACTAATATTATTTTAAGTTTTATTGTTTAACTTGGTTAGACTTAGTTCATAAAAAGACTTAGATGTGTAGTATTTCTTTTACATATATATAAGTAAATACTTATTTAAAAATTTACTTCTTATACAATTAGAAGTCAATTCTTATTGAAATTCATAGTTAAAAAATCTATAATGTCCCTAATGACAGGGTTCGCCACAGGTTTGTGTTGAAGCGTGAACAAGTGGAGATTTTGAAGAGATTGGTTTATACTAAATACCAAAGCCTATTACATGTATCAACATTTGTTGTGACATGTGCTTTGATTTGGGTTTGTAAGGTAAAATCATCAGAAGATGATATAAAAAGTAGTGGTAATGATGAAGAATTATACCTAAGCTTTTGGGTAGATTGTCGTTACCTTGCTGAATTGAAAATTCCCTTAACATATTTTGGGAATTGCTTGGTTAATGGCATTGTAGGAATTAAGAGAAGCAAGCTAGTGGGGCAAAATGGTATTTTTGAAGCAGCTGCTGCACTTAGAAGCAAGATTAAAGAATTGCAATCTGGTCCTTATGAACGTGCTGAAACATTGATGTCAATTTTTAGTAAATTTGCAACAATGGGGCATCGTATGACGGGAATTGCAGGTTCACCAAAGTTGGATGCATATGAAAGTGATTTTGGGTGGGGAAAACCCAAATTGAGTGAAGTACTTCATGTAAATTCTCCAGAGTTGGTGTCTCTTTCTGATTGTAGGGACAAAGAAGGTGGAATTGAAGTTGGTGTAGCATTCGGGAGGGCTCAAATGCAAAAATTCAACACTATTTTGGAAGAGATCCTTGCTAATATTGCACTTCATGATCATGAAAAGGTTCAAGTTTTCGGCTAGTTTTAAATAAAATATTTAAGGGTTTTTATTTTAGTCTATCGTTCTTGATGTCTTGCAAGGATTTTACTTTTAATTGAAGTAATGGTATTTGCCATTATAAGATGAGACAAACAAAAACAAATTACAAGTTTGGTATAGTGCAAGTCTTTTAAGTCCCTTAAATAAGTTGGTATATATGAATAAAGAGATAGGAGTGGAATCTAATATGTATAATTTCACGAAAAAATTGTGGAAAAATATTGTGTTTCCACCGGTTGAGTTGCTGATGTGGTTTATAATTTTAGAAAGATTGAGTCCTAGAGATAGATTATGTAAGTTTAAGATTGTGCCAAAAGCAAAATCTTTTTATGTATTATGTAAGAAAAAATTGGAGACGGTATATCACTTTTTTTCCATGTGATTGTATATGGAAGATGTGGGGATCAATTTTGGTGGAATAGAGTGTGAATTGGGTTTGGCCACCAACCACCAAAAAATGCTTTGAGGTGTGGATAGATAGAAAGATAAGAAAAGATGTGAAGGAAGTGTGGATGGTGTTATTTTTTTTCTATAATTCCATGCACATGGAGATATAGAAATAATGTTGTTTTTAATAATGGAGTGTAAAGATAAGAAAAGATGTGAAGGAAGTGTAGATGGTGTTATTTTTTTTTTTTTTTCTATAATTTGATGCATATGGAGATATAGAAATAATATTGTTTTTAATAATGGAGTGTTAGTACTAGAAACGTTAAAAGAGGAAGATAAAAAGTTGTAGAATGCACAAATCAATGGTGTTGGTAATTAATGTGTTTATAAGTACAAATATTAAGTTTAAAATAAATAAAAAGACATAAGAAAATGATTTATGGTGATTTGATGTTTAATGCTAGATTCTATTTTTTCTTTTATTATTGTTGTCCTGTTTATACTGCTGTTTTTTAGAATTCCCACATTCTTTATAATTGGAAAGAAGATGTAATTATCTAAAAAAACTTCCTTAAATAAGTAATATGATTTAAATTCTATTTTAATCCTTGAATGTGTTATATGCCACCACTCTTATTTAAAAATAGAATTCATCATCAGTCAGTCCTATTCTACTAGATAACTAGTTAACCCTTTTAACAATGAATATCTTAATTTTACACAAAACCTAGAAAAAAATGATTTAACCATGTTATGTTTTAAGAATAAGTTTAATTTTTAAAATATTTTATGTATTTAATATATTAAAAAAGTAAAAAATGATTTTTTTAAATAATTTTTACTAAAATATTTTTTAACAAGACTTTAAAAAAATAAGAAATTATAATTTTTAATTAAACAGAGATTTTTACATATGAGTGCGTCATTTCCCATACTTTATAGTTTATATAGGTCGCGTTTGATTTGTAGATCAGAATAGAATATGAGATTGGAATTTGGAAGAGAGACTAACGCAGCCTAACGTATTCCCTCACGTCATGGCAACTATGAACGTTGACCTTTTTTTACACAATACGATATAGCTCTACAAGTTGCATATTTTTATTTTTAATATTGGGTTAACAATGGTGTTTTTTTAAATTGTGATCTATTGTACTATTTTTTTAAAATGTGAAATAATTTAATTTATGGAGTATAAATCGAACCATCCGATTTTTAAGAGTTACATAAATCGGACTGTCCAATTTTTAGTACAAAAATCAGACCGTCCGATTTCTGTACTCGGACCGTCTTTAATTTTTTAAACACAAATCGATGGGTTCGATTTGTGTACCCCAAATTTTTAAAATTTTTTAAACACAAATTAAAAGGTCCGATTTGTATACCTTCCATAATTTTAAAAAACACCAAAAATTATCATGTTAAAATATAACACTCTTCCTACTTTCATATTCAAATTTTTTAGCCCTACAAGTTGAAGTTTTGAGCATGTGGTCCTACATACATGACAGTATTTTTTTTCTGAGCAATTTGTTTATCTTTAATCTAATAATATTTTATTCTTTTCTTCCTTTTCTAGTCTTATATCTACACATAGTCATCGGTTATTTATAGAATCAAAATGTAAAGTACCAAATTAAGAGTTCCATTATTAAAACTTGATGGCTAATAAAAGAGTGAAGGTGATAGAGCAGTGTCATATTGGTCCTCCACCAGGTTCGGTTTCTTCAACTTCTATTCCCCTTACATTCTTTGATATTCCATGGCTTTGTTGCCCTCCAATCAAACGCGTTTTCTTCTATGAATTCCATTATCCCAAAACACACTTCTTACAACAAGTGATTCCAAATCTCAAACAATCACTTTCACTCACTCTCAAACACTTCTTCCCTTTCTCTTCCAACATAGTTTTCCCTCCAAAGCCACAAACTCCACACATTCTCTACAAAGAAGGTGACACTCTTCCCTTCATAGTTGCTGAGTCCACAACAACAAATCTCAACAACCTCGTATCTGACTCACCAAGAGATGTCACGTGCTTGCACCCTTTTGTTCCTGTTTTGCCCTCACCACGTGCCTTGGAAGAAGATGAAAGTGGAACCTTGTTGATTTCTCCTATGGCCATTCAGGTAACTATCTTCCCCAACTCCGGCTTAGCCATATGCATTACTTTCAGACACGTGGTTGCTGATGGGAGAGCGTTTCATCACTTCATGAAGTTTTGGGCCTCGCTTTGTGGGCCTAAAGTGGGCCTTGATTTACCATTGCTTGATAGGAACATGATCCAAGACCCAAATGGGCTCAGGCCCATTTTCCTAGAAGCTATTTGGAATATCCCGATTAAAACCATGGAATCCACAGGCCAAGTTAATAATGTTCCTAGTGACATGGTGAGGCGCACGTTTGTGGTGAGGAATGAGCATGTTGAGAATTTGAAGAAATATGTGACTACTAAATGCCAAAACCATGGTCTAGAGACATTGCATGTTTCGACATTTGTGGTGACATGTTCTTTGATTTGGGTTTGTAAGGTGAAATCAGAAGATAATACCAAAGATGATGATGAATTACACATCTTGGCAATTATGGCAGATTCTCGTAACCTTCCTCAATTTTCAATTCCATTAACATACTTTGGTAATTGTGTGGTTTGTGGCAATGCAGAAATTACTGAGAGCAAATTAGTGGGGCAAAATGGTATTTTTGAAGCTGCCATTGCTATTGGAAGCAAAATTAGATGCTTGCAATATGAAGGTTATAAAGGAGCTGAAACATTAATGTCAAATTTTACTGAGTTTGCTACATTGGGGAAGCATATGTTATTAACTGCTGGTTCACCAAAGTTGGATGTGTATGAAACTGATTTTGGGTGGGGAAAGCCTAAGATGAGTGAAGTAGTTCAAGTAGAGTCTTCAATGTCAATTTCACTCTCTGATTGCAAGGGCAAAGGTGGAATTGAAGTTGGGATAGCACTTGGAAGGACTCAAATGATGAAATTCAATAGCCTTATGGAACAGTTCCTTGAAGAAATTGCAGTTCATGATTCATGATTCATGATTCAGACTTTGCTTGGATGAACTTCTAAGAAAATATCTTTTTTTGAGTTATTTCTTTTTAAAAGATCTTATGAAAAAGTAAAAGTAATTTTATATTTGGTATCTCATGCAAAAAGATCTTTTTATCTATTAATTATATTTGGGTATAACAATATAAAAGTATTTTTTTATTTATTTATTACATGAAAAATATCTTTTTTTTAAGAAAAAAAGATCTTTTAAAAAAAAGATATAAATTACAGCTTCTCAAAAAAGATATTTTTTTAATTTTTTTTAGTGCTTTTACTTTTACTACTAGAATCAAAATAATGCACCGAAAACAAGCACTCAAAATATAATATATTGTAAACGACTACAACAATGAGGCCACCATATTCTGTAATGATCATTAAAATATAATGTTATTATTTAAAAATAATCACGATTATAGTCCTCATATTCCCTACTACTTGATTTATTTTAAGGAAAAGTCTAGGGGGCCAGCAATTTTATTGCATTTTGGCCAGCATGTAACCAGTAGAAAAAGGTGAGCCATTGGATGAAATCTCACACCAATCTCACACCATCAAATCATCATTGATGGCTAGTTGATGGCTACCAATCACAAATGTTGCTGGCCCCCTAGCATTACTCTTATTTTAAAGTATCATTGTGAAATATACATGTGCAGTCACGAGACTCAAGACATATAGTGGAGAAACAAAAGCTCTAGCCTCTAGGGAATCTTACCCCTCTCCTATCAGCATCCTATGAGCGTGCTTTGCTAGGGAAGACATGGGGAATCAACACAAACTCTGAATCTGAAACCCAAGTTTCGTTCCATGGAGAACAAGGTGATGAATCATGATGACACAGTAGTGAAGGTGATAGAGCAATTTCAAGTAGGTCCTCCACCAGGTTCTGTTCCTTCTCCAACCTCCATTTCCCTTTCTTTCTTTGATGTTCCTTATTTATGCATGCCTATAACATGCAAACGCATTTTCTTCTATGAATTCCCTTACTCCAAAACACACTTCTTACAAAAAGTGCTTCCAAATCTGAAACAATCACTTTCACTCACTCTCAAACACTTCTTCCATTTCTCTTCAAACATAGTTTTCCCTCAAAAGCCACAAACCCCTCACATTCTCTATTCAGAAGGTGACACTCTCACTTTCATAGTTGCTGAGTCCACAACAACAAATCTCGACAACCTCGTATCTGACACACCAAAAGATGTCACGTGCTTCCACGCTTTTGTTCCTATGTTGCCTTCTCCACGTGCCTTAGAGGATGGCACCTTGTTGATACCTCCCATGGCTATTCAAGTCACTATCTTCCCTAACTCTGGCTTCGCCATATGCATCAATTTCAGGTATATATGGATTTTCACGTGCAGTTTGGATTATTAATGTTGAAGGAAAAAAACAAATTTCAATCCAAATTGTATTATTTGAATTTTGGGTGAAATTTCATCCAATCTTTTTGCACTTGCCATTAGTTCGGTTTGGTCAATTTTAACAATATTTCAGTAAATAAATGCAAATTATGCAATATAAATATATAAGTAAAAAAAAAAAAATACCAAAATGCTATTTAGAATTATCTTAATAAAATTTGTGAGTTGGTTGATAGGAAAAAAAATTATGAGGCATGAGGAAAGAAAAATAATGATCAAAATTCAAATACTCTCCATTCTCTCATAATCAATTAATATAAAAGAACAACAAAAAATAAATATTAGAACTTTTAGCCATAAATATTTTGATGTTATATTATAGAATCTTTTTCTTAAATTTTGAAATTATTAGGTGAAATACATGAATTATGATACATCTTGAGATCCAATATAAATTGGATCAGATCTGTTCTAAAGTTAAATATTAGAAAGACCGAATATAATTTAGATTATTGTGGTTTTGTTTAAGCTTTCAATCCTATTATTTCAGTCATGTGGTTGTAGATGGGAAGGGATTCCATCACTTCATGAAGTTTTGGGCCTCAGTTTGTGGATCTAAAGAGAATAATATTGTTCTGCCATCTCATGATAGAGACATGATTGAAGACCCAAATGGGCTTAAGGCTATTTTCTTAGAAACAGTGTGGAATTCTCCAAGAGAAAGGTTCATGAGCCTTGGCCACAATGTTCTTAGCGACAATAACCATGTTCGACTCACGTTTGTTTTGACGCGTGACCATGTTGATAATTTGAAGAAATATGTGTCTACTAAGTGCCAAAGACATGGTCTAGAGATATCACATTTGTCAACCTTTGTTGTCACATGTTCTTTGTTTTGGGTTTGTAAGATAAAATTAGAACAAGATATTAAAACTAATGATGATGAAGAACTTTACCTATGTTTTTGGTTAGATTGTCGTACTCGTAACATTGGTGAATTGGAAATTCCCTCAACGTACTTTGGAAATTGTTTGGTTAATGGCATTGTTGCAATTAAGAGGAGCAAGCTAGTGGGGCAAAATGGTATTTTTGAAGCAGCTATTGCTATTGGAAGCAAAGTAAGAGAAATGCAATCTGAACCTTATAAATGTGCTGAAAGATTGAAGTCAATTTTTAGTGAAGTTGCTACAATAGGGCACCGTATGTTGCGGATTGCATCTTCACCAAAGTTGGATGTGTATGAGACAGATTTTGGGTGGGGAAAACCCAAATTGAGTGAAGTAGTTCACCTACATTCTCAGTTGGTGTCCCTCTCTGATTGTAGGGACAAAGAAGATGGAATAATTGAAGTTGGTGTAGCACTTGGGAGGACTCAAATCCATAAATTCAACACCATTTTAGAAGAGGAGCTTGCAAATATTGTAGTTTGTGACTAATCAAATGGCACAATCTTAGTGGTCATGCTTTATTGTTATAAGTGGAACAATGTTATTCGAATTCTAATATTTCAAGACATGTTTCGGAGAATTGTCTTCATATCTATTTATTTTGCAATGCTCTCCCTGAAGCCTTATGGTTACTAAAGTTTCTACCTATACTGTAAAGTACAAAATTCAATAATGTTGTAGTACTTTTAATTGAAATCAGTGTATAACTGCAATTATAAATTCACAATGTAAGAGTAGATAAGCCATTGAAAATTAAGACCTGCGCAAACTTATTCTAAAAATAGCTTTGCTTTGATTTCTAGGACAGTAGAGGTTTAGAGAGTAGAGAGTATGTTTATTGCCACACCAACAGGCAACATGTGCATAATTTTACAGCCAGCAAGGAAGGAATTAAAAAGTATTGTATTTTGTGGCCAGCACTTAACCATCGAAAGAAAAGTGAGTGATCTTTCACCATTAAATGTAATCTCATACCATTAAAAATACTATTGATGGCCAATTGATGGTTACAAAACACAAAAGTTGCTGCCCCTTAACACTCTTCAAAATATATTATTAGGCTGCTAGACTAAAAATACCTGCTGACTAATATAACATAAAATTGTTGTACACGTAACTTTTCTCTTTTGAAAATCTATATATATATATATTTCATCCTTCTCGATAAAAGTTTTATTTGAAGGGGATGCTACGGTAAAGATGCCATTTTTATCTTTTCGTAAGGACGTTTTTCATTTTGTGGTTGTTATTGATTTAAAAGCGTATCACTAAAAGTGTTGCTTAAAGAGAAAGTATTACCCTTAATCGTTAACTTGGCTCTGATACCAATTTTTTAGAGTCGACTTTTCTTTTAATTTCTTTTTCGAAATTTCTATTAACTCTTCATATTTTACTTCGAATAAGTTTATAATTTGTATAGATTCAATTGGTGGTGCTTTATTTAAAGGATTTTGATAAAAATAATTTGCAAATTTATAATTTAAAGTATTGACCATTTTTACTATTTCTCTTGTATGATTATTTATTACTAGTCCTTGATGTATATTTATAATTCTGATTTCATTTTTATAGTTTTTCAATCTTATTTTAGTTTATAATATTCTTTTTTGCATGGATTATTGTATATAAAATCTTTTATCTGTTTATAATTTCTCAAATCCTCAAAAACTTCTTTTATTTCTACACTTTCTGTTGTTTCTAAATATCTTTTTAATTTTTTAACTTCATTCTCCATTTTTTTCTTTCAATAGCTTTAATTCTTTTAAGTCATAATATGGTTTTCCAGGCATTTATAAAATTTTTTAAGTTTAATTCCAACTTGTTTATATTTATTCTTATTTCTATCCTTTTTATTATAAGGTCATTAATTTTGATCTGAAGATTATTTAATTCCCTTTTATACTCCTTTATTTTACTTTTTAATTTTTTTGCCCTTTTTTTTTTATTTTATTTTCTGGTTTTTCAATCTTTTTATGCTTCATTATTTATTTTAGAATTTCTGCAAACTCTATCATCGATTCATCACTATTTTCTAGAGATTCTATTAATTTTTCTAGCTCTTCAACTTCTCTTTTCAACTTGTCATAAATTATTTTTAGAGCTTCAAATGCTCTTTGATTTATTTCAGAAAATTGTAAATAATTCAACCGATTTTCTCTTTCAAAGAGCTCTTGTTTCTTGTCTTGATAAGTTACATATATTTCTTCTTTATTTATTGTCATAATTTAAGATTGCTAAGTTTATTGGTGAATTAATTCCTTTCATATATGTAGATTTGATTAAGACTTGTATAGTACTAATATGAATCCATCCGATTTTAGATCTTTTTTGTTGATCCTTAATTTTCTCAATCTGTTTACTCAATTCTTCATCATTTATCAAAGCTATTTCAAGTTCTTCATTGGCGGATTTTATCTTTATAGGGGCTTCAAGTTGAATTTTTCCATAGTATATTATATTTTTCTATTAAAAACTTCTTTTAAAGGGTTTTGTTTATTAAAATTTTTATTTGATTTGAGATTTAATTCTGTTTTTAGAACAGCCTGTTTTTCATTATCTAATAAAGCAGTTAATCTATAATAATCAGATTCTTCTGTTAATTCTAAACTTTCTAAATAATTCATAATTGAAAGACTAGGATGAAGATGTACCTTTCTAGAGAAAAACTTCCTTTATTTAGTATATTTTACATAAGGTGTTTTTATCTCCAAAGGGGAGATTGTAGATACTAACTCCAGATGGGAGTTTAGAACTATTTTTCCCTAAGGGAATTCTTCCTCAGACTATAGAATCGCCTCGGTAGCTTCCTCCTTACTCTCCTAGCATATGAGTACTCTTAGCCTTCTACTTTCTATTGTCTGATGCTCTTACAATTGCCTAAGCAATCTATTTATAATGGTTGGGTCTGATGGACAATTCCCATCCTTACCCTTCTTATGACGTCATTGCTTACGTCATTGTTTATTATCTTGCACCAGCTACATTGTTAGTGCTCTATGACCTAAGTGCTTACGTCATTATGCAATAATGTTGAGAGATGCTTCAGATGCACTGTCTTCCTCTTTTATCATGTGGCCTTCAGATGCATTGTCTTCTTCCTTTATCATGTGGGTTGATTCCGTTTCATTATTGCTTTCTTCAGATATTTCTGAGGCACATAGCTGGCATTTGTGGTCTTCTCTGTCTTTTATCAAATAGCAGAGATTCTTCTTTATCCTTTCAGTGAGTTTTTCTAAAAGTCCAGATAAGTTGTAGAATGCTGATTCAAATTCCACCAAGAGTCTCATCTCTCTTTCTTCAATTTCATTTCTCTTACTGGATACAAGTAGAGTATTTCTACTTTTATAATTAATCCTTGTGTGAGATTCTTTCGTTATTTTTTGAGTTCTTTCAAAGACCCTTGCTAATGTGCTGGCTAGCCTTCCTTCATGACTGTAAATTATTAAATCTTGAATCTGATCAATTGGTTGAAAATTTCCTGGGAAGACGGACATGAATATTACTTGGTGTGCTGGAACCAAGCATTCTTCTTCTTCATTAAAAATAGGTTGACTGTTTGTAAATTTTAGGGATATATCCCTTAGATTTACATTGTCAATCATATTTTTAAATCTCTTTACTGCATCAACGAATCCTGCAGGAAACTTACTAATAATTTTTAGATCATTAAAAATTAAAATTGTATCAATTAATCCATACTGAAAAAACTGATAAGTGTCAGATGGGGAAGCCTCTGGAAATATAACCAGCTTTGTTAGCTGTTCTTTGGCAATAGGATAATATCTCAAAATTGCCCTTTTTTCTTTAGTCCAATTCAGGACTATATTAAGGGTTTCTCTGAGATTTGATCTACAGACCCTTTTCTTTTCCTTGATTTCAGCCCTTGTAGGAATGTTTCTTATTATCCCTGTTCTCTGGGTTTGAATTGGAGTTTTATCTGCTCTTTTTAGGGTTTGCTCTGGATGAAGAGCTTCATATTTCCTGAAGGATTCCTTTGCCTCTTCCAGTGTTAAAAACCCTCCTTTATGAATTATCCTTGATTGATGTGTGAATGGTGCTGCTTTTTCCCAGGCATCATATACTCATTTCATGGGGCCATTATAAATTACATAATATTTTTTTATCTTGGGTGGATTTTTTAATAATTTCAGCAATTGTTTTATTTTCTGAAATTTTTTCTTTACCTGATTTGTCCACCATGCTTAGCTGGCTGAACTCTGATGGTTTTGCTTGTTGTGTTGATTTCATTGCTTCAATGGCCTTCTTGAGGGATTGGATCTGTATTCTTATTTGCTGACAATGCTTGCATTTTTCGAGTTCTTGCTCATATTTTTGAATTTCTTGATCTAATGCGTTGTAGACGAACTCCATTCTCTTGTTAATGTATCTGCAATAACATTTTTGTCACCCTTAATATATTCAATTTTTATTGGATATTGTAACAAAAATAATTGCCATCTTACCAATCGTCCATGATTATAATCAACTTTTAAATTATATCGTATGAAACCTATTAGGTAACTTGAATCTGTCCTTAATGTAAATTCTCTGGGTAGTAAATCAATTTTCCATTTCTTAAGAGATTTAATTGCTGCTAGAGTTTCCTTTTCATGAGTGGTATATCTCTATTCTGTTGGAGTAAAAGTCCCTGAAATATACCTGCAAAGTAATTCCTTTGGAGAATATTTAGAATCTAATGATTCTTTTTCTTGTTTAACCTATAATTTTGAATAAAAATTTCAGCCATCTCTGCTTTTTGGTCAATTTTATGTATTGATTTGTCAGCTATTCTAACTCTTAATGGTTTCTTTAATTTTTTCCAATCAAGTTTTATATTTGTACTAGCAAAGTATTGTGTTGCTCCAGTATCTATGAAAGCATTTGTAAACTTTTCTGTTATTTTTATAGTAACAAATGTGGCATTATTACTCAGTCTCTGAGTCTGTTTCTGAGACATATTCAAAAATATAGTCTAAGTTATCATCAGATTCTTCTAATGGTTCCATGAAACAAGACTTAGCAATTTCTATTTGCTTAGTAAGATCCTTTTTATCCTTCTTTTTTGGACATTCATTTGCATAGTGTACTTCTTCTTGGCAATACCAACACTTACAATTTTCTTTTTTATTCGGGCAATAGTCATTTTTTTGTCTTTTGTTTTTATTGTTATTTCTTTTTCTAAAATACCTCTTTTTTCTCCAGTTTGGATAGTATTTTCTTTTTCTAAATTGATATTTTCTTTTTCTTTGAAAATTTTTATTAAGACCATATTTTTGGGGTATCTCTTCATTATCCTGACAGCAAATTCTAATTATATTTGCAAATTTTTTTGAGTCGCTTCTTGCATACAACGTTCTTTTATTTCCTCTCTTATTGCAGAGGTTGCTCCACCAAAATTATTTTCAATTGTCCCTCTATTTATTTCTCTTATAAATCTTCCCATTATAAATTCATTAGCAGGATATGGAAGTTTTGTTATATACATACTAAGATAATGATTTTTATCTTCTTCTTTTAGTTTGTAATAATGTATTCTATATTCACATATATAAGACTTCACATTACATAGATCATATATCTGAATATTAGCTAAATGGTTTTTTGCTTCTTGATATTCTTTATTATAGACTTCTTGTTTATGATCTATAATATTTTTTCCAAAAAATTCTTTATATAGAATCATCATTATATATAATATTTTATCATAAGCTGTTGTTTTTGTTGCTAATTCTTCTATTATTTAGTTTTCTATTGATGTCATATAATCTCTTATAATTCCTTTAGTATGAAACCCTATGTAATTCCAAATATCTCTTCCAGACAATTCACTAAGTTTTGGATTAGTAAAGGCTTCTAATAAGAAGGAATTCAACCAATTTTTGAAAATTTATTTTTCATTCTTTTTACAGTCTAAGTCAAGCATTCTTTCTCTTTCCATTTCTTGGATTTTAGGAACGTATTTTGATGGTATTTTTGTATATTTTGAATCTTTATTTATAAATCTTTTTTTAAAAGCATAGTTATCAAAACCTGTTTCCATTTAAATTGAGATTGATTATCCTTAGATGTTCCAACTTCATTTTTTACTTGTATTGGAATTGCTGGTTCTTCGTCACTTGAATAATCTAGGATGTGTTCTTCATTTTCTATATTTTCAGAATTTACTAATTCTTCTTCTATTTGAAATCCCTGTTCCATAATATTATTTTCTTGAGTCATTTTTAATTGTTTAAAAAACATTGTAACTTCTTCTAATTTTTCTTCAATATTCATAATTTCAATGGTGGTTTTACTTTTAAATCTATTACGTTGATTATATTTTGAAACTTTTCTTCTTTGGGATTCTCTTTTTCCTTATTTCTTTGAAATTTTATGAATACTAATATTTCTTCAAGCATATCTACTATAGAATTTAATTGTGGGTTAAAAGTATGATAAAGATGTGGAGAATCATTTCCATGGTAACATTTTTTTGAAATTCCGTGTGAAAAATAAGTTTTTTCAGGTTTTTGAAGTCCTTCAATAAAACTTATAGTAAAATAAAGATTTTGAGAAAAATTATTTTATATTGATTTTAAGAATTCGGTATCATTACAATTAACATTAGTTAAAATCATTAATTTTTGATCTATTAATTTTGATAATTTAATTATTTCTTCTCTTAAATCTTCTAATTTACTTTTTTTTATTAGGTGACGCTTTTCTTTGTGAAGAGTTACGGTTTTAAGTGAAAAGTGTGGCTTTAAAATATATGGTTTAGATTTTGCCACGTAAGCGTCTTTACCATAAAGTCATTTTTGGGATCTTTATTTAAGTGGTGCCCTTTATTTGAATACATTGACAACAACAATAGCAATAAATTAATAATAATCTCTGCACACATATTTGTGTCATTTAACAGGCAGCAAAGAAGGAAACAGAAACATGATTAGTATAAGAAGCACAAGAAATTCAGCTGATACTTGCTCTTAGACTCTTAGTCACTACTTACTTCCGAGAAAGAGCCTTCCTCCATTGAAGCATCAAAGGTCAGATCACCATTACTTATACAACCTGAAAATATATCGGACAAACAAGTAGTGGATAATAAAGTATAGGGAGCAGCATTGGTGTTTGTAATATCAGCTTGTTCCTGCAATGAGAGAGCATTCTCAAGCAGTATCTCAACTTGGCCCATTGTAGGTCGCTCATCTGCTTCGTGCTGCAAGCAACTCTGTATGACACTAGTGAATACCTGCCAACATTCTGGTGCAATCTTCCCATTCAGATTTGGATCTATTGTCTCCTCAAGAGTGTCGGCATCATGTTTGAAGCGCGAAACACCGTGGCCCATCACGAATTGCAGAACCATACCAAAGGAGAAAACATCACTTTTATCAGTGACATAACCATGCCGGATGTGTTCAGGAGCAATGTATCCAACTGTGCCTGCAACGCAATCTACTTCAATTTTCTTTTCCTTTGATGCAGAGAGCGCTCCGTACAATGATAACTCAAAACCCGAGATTTTGGGAACCATATTCCCATCCAATAGAATGTTATGAGGCTTTATGTCACGATGAATGATACAACAACGCTTGGCTCCAACGTGAAGGTAGTGTAGAGCACGTGCTACTCCGATGCAGATCTCTAGTCTCTTCTTCCATGACAGTGGTTCTTTGTTCTTATTATTCAAGTAATCATGGAGTGATCCATTCGCCAGGTACTCATATACAACAATACGTTTCTTTTTTTGGTAGCAGAAGCCTATAACGGAGATTATATTTGTGTGACGAAGCTCACATAGCATCTCAATTTCCTTCTTGAACTCATAATACCAAATAGGCATCACCTTCAATGCGATCGTATGATCACTTGCATCACCATTATTATGTTTGAGACAACCTTTGTAAAACTTACCAAAGCCTCCTTCTCCAATTTGAAGATTCTTGTCAAAGCCGTTGGTTGCCTTTCTAAGAGCTTGAAACGAAAAATGATGGCATTGCTCTTCTATTACTATTGGATATTTTCCCCCCTTCTTTGAATCACCAAAGCGTAAACATTTGAGAAACATTATTCCAATCTGAAACAATGTCAGTCATGAACAGATACATGAGACTTAAGATTATTTCTTTTCTGATCTGTAGAAACTTACCAAATAATCATTTACATATATACATATAGAGAGAAAAGTTTGCCAAGTACCTTATGGAGAAGTGAAGTACCTGAAGCCTGGGTGAAGACGAAGTTAGAGACAAAAGCTTGCTTGACTAGTTTGATTCTGCTTCTTCACTTGTTATGTTTTCGTTATATAATTGCATCTCCGTTTTTTGCTTAACGCGTTCCCTGTCGAAAATCAAAGTCAAACAAGCGTAGAAGATGGGAATGGAAATGGAATCAATAGGACTTCCGAATTTACCTGGAAATGCATGCTTTCTTATATTTACATTTTAGAGTCAAGAGTTTCATTGAATGGGTCCTTGTATTAATTAACCACTGGACTAACTCAAATGTTAATGAGTATATAGTAATTTACTTCAAAAATAAATAAAAATAACACTAACAGCTTAACGCCTTAACCTAACACAAGTATCAATGCAAATGTAAAGAGGAGAAAATTAGTGGGACAAAATAATATTTTTTGTTGTCCATATGTCAGCTGCATAAAGATTTCTGAAAATTAACCCTATATTTTTAACGAGGAATGTTAGGGATCAGTAATTTTTGTAATTTGTAACCATAAAATAGCTATTAACAATGATTTTAATAGTGTGAGATTTCATCCATGACTTATTTTTCTTGTTGATTACATACTGACCAGAATTTAAAAGGTTGCTGTCCCTATACTTTTCCATTTTTAACTATGCATGTTGTCATGTGTCCATCCATTTGCGTATACTTTACTTTCTAATGGTTTATTTTGTTACTCTATTTAAATCGAAGAGACAAAACTGACAGTGGTGTGACGCCGTAGTGTTTTAAAATATCTGGTTAATATTGTAATTTCAACCCAATATCCTCGTAAATAAAGGATTGACCTCTTTAACTTGTTCAATTATTATTGAAAGAATTAATTTCTATTATTATGATTGATACTAATCATCACTACTCTAACTTAATTAATTTAATTAAAATAAATTTTTAAACCATGATAAAATTCATTTTGCAAATTATAATTTCTAACCAATTTTTTGTAAATTAATATATAATTTATTTTATGTGACATGTTAATTTTTTATTGATTAATTTTTTATTTAGTTATTAATTACACTGTTACTTTAGATTGCTTAAATTTGATCAAAATTAATATTTAACTATGGTTTGTTACTTTACATTTGAATTCTTGTGTAATTTTTAAAAAATATTATCCCAATTTAAAATTTTCAATTTTTTTAATGTCATTTTTTGGAAAAAAAAAAAGAATAATAGAATAATAGAGAAGGAGCTATTAGCTATATTATTTATATTTTTAAATAGTAATAAACAGGAGTATTTAAATCCAGACCGATCCAAAAAAATTGCAAAATCTCATTGATGTAAATCGAAAATGGAAACAAATCACTCAATTTTAGGATTGGTTTTATTGCGATTTTGATTCGGTTTGCAGTTTTACTGTGCACAATCAAACCAAACTAAACCAAATCGCGTATTGTATATAATAATAATAATAATAATAATAATAATAATAATAATAATACCCCCTAGTACTTAGAAGTGTCACACACACACACCAGTCTCTACAAACACAAACCCTAACCTAAAAAAGAAACTCCTCTCTCGTATTCGTATTTCACTCGCTCTTACTCATTCTCTCTCACCATCACACGTCTTCTGCTGTCTCCTCTTCTCAATGATGTCGTTTGTCGCCTCCTCTTCTCAGTGACACTGTTGTCGTCTCCTCTTCTCGGTGACGCCGCTGCTATCTCCTCTTATCAGTATGTTTGTACTTATTTTTGTTTAATTTTGTATTGTTCTAGAGGAATTTGTTCTTATTTTTGTTAAACTTTATGTCGTTCTTGTTATTTTTGACAATTTGGTCTTGTTGATTAAAATTTGTTAAACTGTGTTAAATTAAGTATTTTGTTCTTGTTGATTGAATTTTGTTTTTTTATCTACATACATTAATTAACTTTACTATTTTAATATATTTAAATTGCTGATATTTATTTTATTATATTTTATTGTAGAATTTGA
>NC_029788.2:129455777-129457818 GCF_000816755.2 Arachis ipaensis | reverse complement strand
ACAAATCCAAAAATATTATCATGGAGGCTAATAACATATATAATATTAAAAAATTATGCAAAAAATTATATAATGTAAAATGTATTACAAAAATATACCGATAGAGAATATATTTTAAAGTACAAAAAATATGTATGTACTTTTTATTAACGAAGTGGTCGATTATTCGTATCATGAAATTCATCAATAATAGAATCTATGTCAAATTTTTCAACAATTTTCTTTTCAATATAATTAAAATACAATTAGTAAGAAATTCATCTTTCATTTTGTTTCTGAGTCATTCTTCATAATATTCATAGCTAAAAAAGATCCCTCAGTTGTAGTAGTTGAAATAGGAAAAATTAATACTAAATGAATCAAGAAGGATGCTCACAAGAAGAAAAAAATTCACTTTATGGGATTTAAATTTTTTTTATATAATTAAAAAATAATAGTAATAATATCTTTTTAGATTTTTTTAATATTGTTACTTACTTTTTGGATATTAAAAATCATTAATATTTAGGTTAGATTGGACTTTTATTTATATTAGACTAAATACTAAATAATTTTTTTAAAAAATTAAATCGTACTTAATAACTTATTACTATTAATCTTTTTCTTAAAAAAAGCTGGGTGAGCCGAGACTTCCACTTGCCCCCTGTATGTCCGTTCCTATCCTCAACTAATAGATGAAGAAGGTTCTAGTGATGAATCTAATTAGTGATCAGTGCTTCACCTCTCAGTTTGGAGTTTTTATGTTATATTTTTATTAAGACTTATTATGTTATTTAATTTTATGTTGTTGAGACTTGTTTTTATGCTGAAGAATTATTATTTTATCAAGATTTGTTGAAGTTATTGGATGGATTGCTGGACAGGTTGTTTTATAATGTTTATGGGATTTATGTTTTATTATTATGTTACAATCTTGGACATGTTATTTTATAATGTTTACCAAATTATTAGTACTTTAGTAGTGTGTATTTATACTATGTCATGCAGCATTAACTTTGTAAATTAATTATTATTTTTTATTTAAAAAATTACAAATCCAAACTGATCTAAAATCGTTTGTAATCGGATCAGATTAGGTCAAATTTTTAAAAAGAGTTTATTTAATTCAAACCACACTGCACATAAAATAAATGTTTAAATCGAATGACTTTTTTTCTTAAAATCGAACCAAATTGCACCACAATCATTCCTAGTAATGCACAAATGATAAATGTTTTTTGCATCAATTTTCTGTAATAATAAAAATTGTATTTATATATTAATACTATGGCTCCGTTTCATCACTGTGTTTTTTTTTTTCAACAATAATATAAAAAAAAATCTTTGAAAACTTGAATTGGACTAGTATTTTTTAAAAAATAACATAACAAAATTTTAAAAATAAGTTAGTTGCTGACTCTCTCATCATTGAAATACTAATTTTGGTAACTTTTAACAATTCAAATTAAAAGTGAAGTTAATAATCCAATCAAAGAATCAACTAATCATAACATATCATAAAAGATAAACTATATATTAATTTAAAGAAAATTAGTTAAAAGTCATTTATAAAAAAAAAGTATCTTCACATATTTCTTATAAGAAATTCGCCTAATAAGTCCTAGTTTTTGTCTCATTTAATGTTTAATCATTGTACCAAAGCAAAATATTTATTCTAGGTTTTAAAAATATAATAATTTGATTTTCAGTGTTTTAAAATGATAGTTCCAATTCTCGAAACTAAATTACAATAACTTTTCAAGTAGTGGGATAAATAAAGCAAAAATGATACATAAAAGACCTAGAATAATTTGGGCTTATATCAAAATAAAATTTAATTAAGGAAAAAAAGCTAATTTTTTTCTCAAATGTTTAACAAAACTACATTTAAACCAGATATATATTTCATCTATTTGATGTCCCTATTTAATCCATCAATTTGTTTAATTGTATATATAAAATCATTTTCAATAGAGTATTTTTAGAATATTAATTTTGATATTTTTAAGAAATAAATTAATTTAGAATTAAAATCTGCATTAAAAAATCAATATCACTTTAA
>NC_029788.2:129450978-129455725 GCF_000816755.2 Arachis ipaensis | reverse complement strand
TAAGTATTAGATTGACAAATTTTATTTTTAATTTTTAAATGATTATTTATAACATGTAATTTTATAAATATTTATGTGTCATTTTATAGAAGTCAAAATAAAATTAAAATTAAATCTACCATTAGTATTGAAAATGCTCTAAAACTTCTCTCTGTGTAATAGAGACAACAACTCTCTCTATAATAAGTGAATCTCACTAGAGAGTTAATGAAATATCTGTACAATATGTACTACAGTAGGCTAATTATCTAGCCTAATAAAAATAAATAATAAAAATATGTCCATAGATTACTCTAAATTCAAAAATTCTTATTCAGTTATTTTATATCGAATTTCAAATTTAAAATCCTTTAATTTTAATTTTTTTTAAATTCAAAAAAATAACCATCCAAAATTCTAATTTACCAAAACATTTCATTTCAATATCTTCTTCTTTTTCAACCTGCGCCCATCCCACCTTTATCAATAATCATCTCACTCCACCTTCGCTGCTTGGCTTGCCACAACACGCCACTCACCCTTAATAAAAATAACCATCAACTTAAGAATAAAAATAATCATCTGCATACCTAATGAATTGAACATCCAACATATTTTAATTATATATAACTAAATTCAATTCAGTCAAAATAATCATTTACATAAAAATTAAAATAATCATCCACATACCTACTAAAATGACCATCCTAAATTGACCATTAAATATATTAAAATATCCCATTTACATTAAAAATAAATATCTCATTTACATGAAAAATAAACATTTACATGCATATATAAAACTTTGGCTACATACTGTCTCCCAACAAAGAATTTCTTCCGATTAGTTGCTTCAAAAAAAGTGTCACTGCAAGTAGGTTTATGTAAAGGACTTTCAAAGACACCAACATTTTGTTTCTTGGCATTTTTCTTCTCTGGCCTTCGCTTAAAGCACCACAGCACAAAAATACAAACGCCTAACAAAATAAATATCAAAAGACCAACAGCACCAGCAACCCAAATAATATTCTTAACCATAAATAACTTCTTAACATTTGCAAGCATTAATGCAGTTGGGGAAAAAAGACTATTTGCTACTTTTCAAGGTGATTTCCCAAGGGATGGAGCCATAACTATATGATGTATGATCATACGTATATTCTAATTTAAACATATAAGAACTATTTACTTTTCTTGCCTATTTAATTTTTTTTTGAAATTTAAAATATAATTTCAATAATAATAATAATACCATTAACTGTATTTCATATTCAATATACATTACTATTAATATTCCAGCGGATCTATTGCCATTATGTACAAAAACATGGGTGCTTACTTATTGGGTGTCAAGGTCTCCAAAGTATTCAAGTCTTATGCTTGTACATGCAATTTAAATTTAGTCATATAAATTCATATATCAATAAAAAATAGTTCAATAAATATCTAATTTCATCCGGCGTCAACGCAATATGCCATGATCAATTAATACAAACCAAGGGCTTCATACATATAAGCATACCATGAATATAAGATCATCCCAAATGTGGTTGAATCATGAATGTTTATGATACATCTCGGTAAGCATAAAACATAAAACTAAATACACTATTTGCATTGATTATGAACATCTAAATCGCTTGAAAATAACCATCCATTATCAATGCTTTCAACGTACGTTGCTCACTTTATTACATTACTCACCCTCGACGACGGAGTGATTGGTTATGTTTTCATGTGGATGTGATGAATTTTAATTACCTCCGGAAGATGGAATACAACACAATGGTTCAACCAAACTAACCTCCATTAAGGAACTTCCGCAGAGTGATGAACGTGAAAGATGAAACACACTCGAGAGCCCTTTCTCTTGCGACGTCGATATCGGGAAGAAGGCACACACCAGCTGCGATGGAGTCGCTGGACGTCGGGTTGAAGCGGTGCCGCCCATTCGGCGTACACAATATACGCGTCCTCCCTTGACATTGGGCATGAGCGGACGACGGCATGAGTCAGAATCATAGCAAAGTGATGTCTGACGGCGGCTGCTGATGGTGGTGGCGCTATACCGGTGAAATTTAAGGAGAAAGGGAGAAAGGAGGTCATACCGTATTGGGAGAGGGAGGTCGTTTATTTGTTTCCATAATTCATGGTAACACTAATTTGATTCAAATTTCAAAATACAAACTATTCAAAATTAACTAACTGCCTATAATTTAATTTTAATTTCAATTTAACCCCTATTGTACACATTGTATAAAACATATATTGGCTTTTCGTACTTTCTCTAAGTAAAAATATAAAATTCCGTTAGGAAACCAATGAAGTATTTGTATAATGTGTACAATTGACTATTTATTTGGCCTAATATGAGTTAAAAAATGAACATCCAAGATAAAAAATATTACTAATTTCTCAAACACAATACACCCATACTATCTAGAATAACCATCCGGATACCAGAGATAATAAACATCTGATATCCTACTGAATCGAACATCTCTCAACTACCATTATATACATCGTACAAATTCTCCATTTACTCCCTATACTTTCTCAAGAATATAATAACCATTCCCATCTTGGTTTGCTTTTCTACATAAATATATCCATTTCTCGAGGAATCAAAGTATTAAATTAACACAAACTCTCTTTATCCAAGTTTCATTTCATAATTCCATGGAGAAGAAGGTGAAGCATGATGACAGAGTGAAGGTGATAGAGCAGTGTCAAGTAGGTCCTCCACCAGGTTCTGTTCGTCCAACCTCTGTTCCCCTTACTTTCTTTGATGTTCCTTTTTTATGCTTGCCTGTAACATGCAAACGCATTTTCTTCTATGAATTCCCTTACTCCACAACACACTTCTTACAAGAAGTGATTCCAAATCTGAAACAATCACTTTCACACTCTCTCAAACACTTCTTTCCTTTCTCTTCCAACATAGTTTTCCCTCAAAAGCCACAAACCCCTCACATTCTCTACTCAGAAGGTGACACTCTCACTTTCATAGTTGCTGAGTCCACGACAGCAAATCTTGACAGCCTCGTATCTGACACACCGAGAGATGTCACGTGCTTGCACCCCTTTGTTCCTATGTTGCCTTCTCCACGTGCCCTAGAGGATGGCACCTTGTTGATACCTCCTATGGCTATTCAAGTCACTATCTTCCCCAACTCTGGCTTCACTATATGCATCAATTTCAGGTATGAATTTTCAAGTGCAGTTTGGATTAAACTACTTGAAAAAATTATGTCATAAAAACATAACTGATAACATGTTAGATAAAAACAGAACTCTTTGTATATTCAATACTATCTATTTGAATTGCATTAGATCATTTAAGATTTTTGTTAGATCTGAAATCAGATTCAATTTATGCAACTTTATTTAAAAAGAAATTCAATCTAATTCGGTTTTGTTTCTGACCGTGAAATACAATGTAATATAAATGGTGGAAACTCAGGTGCAGTCGACTTCACGTGAAGTTGATTGTTGAAAGCCGTTAGATGAAAATTTAGTCAAATCAGTCAAACCATCTAACTGCTCTCAGCTATCAACTTCACTTGAAGTCGACTGCACCTGAGTTTCCACCAATATAAATTATTGTGGTTTTGATTCCTATTGTTTCAGTCACGTGGTGGTGGATGGGAAGGGATTCCATCACTTCATGAAGTTTTGGGCATCAGTTTGTGGGTCTAAAGAGAACATTGTTACTTTGCCAATCCATGATAGAGATACGATTAAAGATCCAAATGGACTTAAGCATATATTCTTAGAAACAGTGTGGAATTCTACAAGAGAAAGGTTCATGAGTCTTGGCCACAATGTTCCTAGTGACAATGTTCGCCGCACGTTTGTGCTGAGGCGTGACCATGTTGATCATTTGAAGAAATACGTGTCTACTAAGTGCCAAAGCCATGGTCTAGGAACGTTACATTTGTCAACATTTGTTGTGACATGTTCTTTGATTTGGGTTTGTAAGGTAAAATCCCAAGATATTGTAAGTAATGATGATGAAGAATTATACATATGTCCTTGGTTAGATTGCCGTAACGTTGGTGAGTTGGAAATTCCCTCAACGTACTTTGGAAATTGTTTGGTTAATGGCATTGTTGCAATCAAGAGGAGCAAGCTAGTGGGGCAAAATGGTATTTTTGAAGCAGCTGTTGCTATTGGGAGCAAAGTTAGAGAATTGCAATCTGAACCTTATAAATGTGCCGAAACATTTATGTCAATTTTTAGTAAATGGTCGCATCGTATGTTGGGAATTGCAGGTTCGCCAAAGTTGGATGTGTACGAGACTGATTTTGGATGGGGAAAACCCAAATTGAGTGAAGTAGTTCAACTAGATCCTCAGTTGGTGTCCCTCTCTGATTGTAGGGACAAAGAAGATGGAATAATTGAAGTTGGTGTAGCACTTGGGAGGACTCAAATCCATAAATTCAACACCATTTTAGAAGAGCTTCTTGCAATCATTGTAGTTTGTGACTAATCAAGTGGCACAATCTTATTATTATTGGTGTTTTTAATCCCTTTTGGTGGTCATGATTTATTGTTATAAGTGGAACAATGTTATTGGAATTCTAGAATTTCAAGACATGTTTGGGACTTCGTATTTATTTATATTGCAATGTGCTCTCTGGAGCTTTATGATTTCTAAAGTTTCTATTGCAAAATTTAATAATGTTGTAGTACTTTTAATTGAAATTATTATATAGATGCAATTATACCAGAATTAAAAGTTAGCGAATAGATGAGTAACACTTAA
>NC_029788.2:129449027-129450913 GCF_000816755.2 Arachis ipaensis | reverse complement strand
TTTGGGAGACAATATTTAAAATTATTTTATATAATATAGAGTTTTATTATACATTTAAATTTTTTGATAATTAAGTATAATAAAATTGGTTTAAGTCCAATAAAACTCATTTTCATTAGTAAGAATGTATTTACACGCGCTAATTTTTTAGTTACTAACGTGAATGTATATTCTTCCTCTTTTTTTGTCGTATTTTTTTTGTTCTTTTTTTTATGTGTTTTTTCATTATTGTCATTCTTTTATTATTGTTGTTGTTGCTGCGTTTGTTTTTTCTTTTTCTCTTTCTCTTCCCAGTGATTTTGTAGTATTATGTATTTTTTATTTAATTTTTTTTTTATTCTTGTTAAGAGGGTAAAACAAGAAGAATTATGAGAAGGTAAAACAAGAAAAAGAAGATGAATAAGAAAAGAAGATAAGAAAAAAAAGAAGATGATGATGATGAAGAAACAAAGGAGGAGTAATTTTGAGTTATGCAGAATTTATCAAAAAATAGCACCGAAATTTTTTAGTCGTGACACAGAAATTTTTTAATTTGACATCGAAATTTTTTAATCACAACATAACTTCTTGTTAGGAGAGTGAAACAAGAATGATGAGAATGAGAAACAAGAAGAAGAAAAAAAAAAGAAAGATGATGAAAAAGAAGAAAAGGAGGAGGAGGAGGAAGGAAAGTTTTGAATTATGCATAATCTATAAGAAAAATAATATCGAATTTTTAACCGTTACATAGAAAATTTTTTTATTTTGACACCGAAATTTTGCTTAAAAAACATAGAAATCTCCTCTTTATTACTGTATTTTTTTTGCTTCTTATTATTCTTATTTCTTTTTTTATTTTTTGTTGCTCTTACTTCTTTTTTTAGGAACATTGCTTCTCATATTAGACTTAAATGAACATGTCTGTACTGTATTATAATCTTATTTAATTGAATTAATGTAAGTTTACAATCATTGAATTAGATTCTTGCAAGAAACAAAAATAACACCGAAATTTGTTTAAATTGATATTGGAATTTAAATATAATGATACAAAATATAGAAAATAAATTACATACTAAAAAATCACGTTGACTCTATAAAATAAAATAAGATAACATTAAAATTACTTAAAATTGATACTAAAAATTTAGTAACATGACACACAAAATATTGAATCTTTATAAAAAATATTACATATTTAATGAATTAAATATTTATCTCATATATAAAACAATACATAAAAATATAAAAAATAACATCGAAATGTCTTTAGTCTAACACCGAAATTTTTAACTAAATGATGTGACACTAGTAAGAACTTATTTAATGAAAACTTAAGTTGTAGATTCACAAATTTTAATAGAAAAGAAAATAAGTGAAAAACCTGTAGATAACACAACGAAATTAACTCGAAAGAGAATGAACAATGACATTTACTTATAAAAAGAAAGACGACTGATATATGAAACAACACATGAATTTTTAAAGAATAATACCACAATGTCTTCATTATAATGTGATCAAATTTAAGAATTTATTTCACTAAAACTTGAGTTGTAGATTTACAAATTTTGTTAGAAAAGAGAATAAATAGATAACGCAACAAAATTAATTAGAATAAATACAAAAATTCAAAAAAGAATAAATAATGTTATTTATGTAAGGAGGAGATAATCATGATGATAATGATGAGAATGATGACGATGATGATGACGATGATGACGACGACGACGATAATGGGGAGGAGGAAAAGGAAGGAAGAGAAGAATTTCAGCTGAGAAAAGGAGGAGGAGGAGAAGCTGATGGCCGTGATGGTGGTGACGACGACAAAAAAAAAAACGATGAGAAAAAGGGAGGAGAAGAAGAATTCGCATAGCAATAGGGGTGTAAAAAGAAGAAGATGACGA